>NC_084526.1:26572807-26807807 GCF_024500275.1 Phycodurus eques | reverse complement strand
AACAGTTCAAGATCAGGTCAAATAAGCCATTGCATGTGCCAAAGCGTATTTCTGGCCCCCACAAAAACACATTGTGATATTCTTTCTATTTTGGGGTCAATTGAAGACAGGAGGCTGGTGAATAGAGTGTTGGGGGGGGAGAGCATAAAAGCAGAAAATAGCATGACCCACAAAAACTGTCTCATTGGGCAGCGATGAGGCACATCAAGTGTCCCAGGTGTTAGCCTCATGGTGACACAGCTAGCTCACCTGAATGTAACATTGCACTGGCACAAATCAGGCTAAAATACATTGTTAAACTTCCCACAGTCTGCATTTACTGGTACCAAGCATCAAATAACATGTTGTCTCACCAGGCCGGGGGCTACTGGTCAGCAGCTGCATCTCCTCACCATCACACCTGTCCTCCTCTTCTACTCCCTCTTCCTTCATTCTTTCAGTCTCTTCTTCCATTTCCAGCTCCTGAACTCTAGCCTTGATGGCTGCTAGCTCCTGTTATACACAAACGACATGTACATAACCCTTCAGTTAATGTACAATACAAGGGTAATGACAGGAACCATAAGTGCACAAACATCCTGGACAAGAATGCACATTAAAACATTACAGGGTCATGTCGATTGTTTGGCCATTTACTACACTGTATCTGCCACAACATACAGTATGTGCAGCAGCACACTACTGAGATCCAGTACAGGAACTGTATCTTTATGTCTTAAAGATGGCACTCCGTTTTGATAGACACCATCAGTGAGGTTTATTCAGTTAACATTTTTTTTTTTATTATTGTTGCATCATACAAAGAGTTCCATCCATCCATTTTCTGTACTGCTTATCCTCATTAGGGTCGCGGGCATGCTGGAGCCTATCCCAGCTATTTTCAGTTGAGAGCCGGGGTACACCCTGAACTGGTCGCCAGCCAATCGCAGGGCACATACAGTGGGGCAAAAAAGTATTTAGTCAGCCATCAATTGTGCAAGTTCTCCCACTAAAAAGATGAGAGGCCTGCAATTTTCATCATAGGTATAGCTCACCTACGAGAGACAAATTGGGGGGGGGGGGGATCCAGAAAGATCAGTCTGATTTTTAAATAATTTATTAGCAAATTATGGTGGGAAATAAATATTTGGTCACCTAAAGACAAGCGAGATTTCTGGCTCTCACAGACCTGTAACTTCGTCTGTAAGAGGCTCCTCTCTCTTCAACTCGTTAGCTGTATTAATGGAACCTGTTTGAACTCATCAGCTTAAAAGACTCCAAACTCCACTATGGCCAAGACCGAAGAGCTGTGTAAGGACACAAACAAAATTGTGGACCTGCACCAGGTTGAGAATACTAAATCTGCAATAGGTAAGCAGCTAGGTGTGAAGAAATCAACTGTGGGAGCAATTATTAGACAATGGAAGACATACAAGACCACGGATAATCTCTCTCGACCTGGGACTCCACGCAAGATCTCACCCTGTGGGGTCAAAATGATCACAAGAACGCTAAGAAAAAAATCCCAGAACCACACAGGGGGACCTAGTGAATGACCTGGAGAGAGCTGTGACCAAAGTAACAAAGGCTACCATCAGTAACAGACTACGCCGCCAGGGACTCAAATCATGCAGTGCCAGACGTGTGTGTCCCTGATTAAGCCAGTACATATCCAGGCCCGTCTGAAATTTGCTATAGAGCATTTGGATGATGCAGAAGAGGATTGGGAGAATGCCATATGGTCAGATGAAACCAAAATAGAACTTTTTGGTAAAAACTCAACTTGTCATGTTTGGAGAAGAAAGAATACCGAGTTGTATCATAAGAACACCATACCTACTGTGAAGCATGGGGGTGGAAACATCATGCTTTGGGGCTTTTCTTCTGCAAAGGGTCCAGAACAACTGATCCATGTATAGGAATGGGGCCAGGTATCGTGTGATTTTGAGTGAAAACCTTCCATCAGCAAGGGCATTGAAGATTAAACGTGGCTGGGTCTTTCAGCATGACAATGATCCCAAACACACCGTCCGGGCAACGAAGGAGTGGCTTCGTAAGAAGAATTTCAAGGTCCTGGAGTGGCCTAGCCAGTCTCCAGAACTCAACCCCATAGAGAATCTTTGCAGGGAGTTGAAAGTCTGTGTTGCCCAGCGACAGCCCCAAAACGTCACTGCTCTAGAGGAGATCTGCATGGAGGAATGGGCCAAAATACCAGCAACAGTGTGTGAAAACCTTGTGAAGACATTCACACCTACGGCCAATTTAGTGTCTTCAATCAACCTACCACTCTTTGTACAGTATTGTGGTCACTAAAACGCATTAGGAACTATCACCATGACGCAGTGCAATTACACACCAATGTGGATTGCAACCACAAGATAAACCTTGAATAAACAGCTCACAAACGGCATCAAAACTGGACATAACCAACAAATGGGCTGTTTGTTGTAGAATTACACAAAACCTGTAGATGCCCCATTTCTATAAAGCATGGATGGGCTCATGTGTGGATCCAGGATTAATTTTTATTACACTGCAAACGTTAATATTTTAGATATTTCCCTTAATTTTTCAGTCAATAATGCATGGGTTTTGTGTTTTGTTTAGTGGGCAAATTATCCAATTTATTTTGGTTTGTCCGAAAATTACTTGTCAACTATAAAAAATTTATGTCATCTATGCCAGTGACTTAGAGACAGCCAAAACCATTAAAAGCTCTTCCACTAGATGGCAGATGGTACAAATAACCTGTGTAGCCACCTGTTACCATTCATAAAACAGAAGGATAGCTTTGGGTTCAAATGAACAAGCCCTGATTTCATACAAAGTAAATTTGTGAGTAAATTGAGACAAGATCATCATTTCAATACACTGTACAGTGTGCCCTCGCTATACCGCAGTTCATCGTTCACACCCTCACTATATTTTTAAGCAGTGGTGTTAATGGGTTTTTACAGAATACAGTGGGGCTAGGGATCACAAAAAAAAATTATAATTTGATTGAGATCAAAATTATGATTAATAAATATTATTCATTGATTTCAACACTTAGTATTTATTCAACTACCAAAGTTCAACTTAAAATATAACAATGGGAAAATAAATTAGTAACAAATAATAAAATAAATTAGAAACAAATATCTGCCAGTCCTGCTATGCGTGGAGATGCACAATTTCACACATTAAGAGCAGAGGTTGCTATTGAACTTTATTAAAACAAATCTTTCACAGATGACGGCGACTATATGCCCGTGAGTACAGTTATATTACCCGCCTGTATGTGTGTATTACGACAGCGTTTGTGTGGGAATATACGTTAGTTGAACGTAAAGCCTTCCTGTAATTTCTATTGCTAATTTTTAGTACCCCATCAATAGAGCTTTCCATTGAGTATTAGGATTAAGCTGGCAAAGTTTATGAAACAACCTAAATATTTTAATTACTGTATAAAATGTGTGTAATTTTTTTGTTATGAGTTTTACAGTAAAGTCCAACTGGGGCATCAATCAACAGCTTAAAGCATGCTCAGGGAGGGCAAAATAACGGTCACACGCAAGATACACAGGTGCAATCGGGGTGTCTTTACAACGCAGGAAATTGCATAAACACACCTCGTTGTTCAGTCACATTATTTTTCTTCTAGTATGCTTTGATATTGTAAAAAGCCAAAATCGAAATCACGATTAAATTTCAATTCATCACCCAGCCCTAGAATACAGGCAAGTAAGCAAATTGGGAGTTTCGCATCTTCACTGTAAGTACCACGCTGTGGCACAACATGCCAGGCAGCACTAAGGTCTACTGAAAGAGGTGCCGCATTTATAACCGTAAGAGGACGCCCCTTCAGTGTAATACAGTACCACGTTTTTCTGTTTTAATATTCATTGCTTCCAAAGAGAAGTGAAAATACATGTATAATATATAGGAAGTCAGATTTTCCGACCTCTGACCAGGAAAAGTGCACTGGAGCGCTACTCAAACTGGGAGGTCCATTCGAAAAACTTGGGGGAAAAAATATCTACCCAGACTTCAACGTGTTGCTTCAATCTGATGTCACTTGAGAATGTCGATCCCAATGGAGACACAAACTGTGAAAGGTAAAACAATTGGATTATAATATATAATATATTATTCATTAGAACTTCACATAACGTAATTTGTACTGATTGCATGATGATATGCCCCTCTGAGATTTTACTTTATTTACATAAAGCAAATTATGATTGTATATTGGACTATATAGTAGGCTTTACACGATAAGGATTTTTGGGGCCAATCAGCGAGTTTAAAAAAACGATAACGATCACCGATCCGATCACATGATGGAGGAATGTGTCTATTTAAATGACCTGTTCATTTACTGTATATACTTGTGTACTTAATTGCTCAAAATTATATTTACAATCAATAATGTATCTTTGTTCCTCTATTTATGCCAGTGAGGCATAGTGAAAGAACAAATCAATGGTGTTCTATTAGATGGCAGGAAGTAAATACAGTAATTCCACTTTTATTTTAATATCCACTTTTTGTGACATTTTTGTTTGTTGGTGTGCCGTAAGATTTTTCAATGGTAAAAAATGCTCCTTGGCTCCATAAAGTTTGGAAACTGCTCTAGTTAGGTCATGTATTCTAATCAGTCAGGTCAAACCAACATTACATGACAGAAATAATAGGTGCTAACTTACTGTAATTAAATTACTGTATAATTAAATTACTTCACTCACACCGTAAATTTGGAGTATGATTCGACAGAACAGCGGCATGTTTATGTACAACTGTTTGTGCTACCACTAGCTTGCTAGGCTACATAACGTTTTTGTTGCCTGCTTGCGCGCCGTATCGTATTAAAAGTACGTGAACATACCTGAAGCATGCCTTGAACGTCCTCTCCTGAGCACTGGTGACCACCAACACACGTTTCCCCCCATTTTGTTCTTACAAACACACGGCGCGATCCATTATTGTTGTCGTCGCCATGGTAACGAATGTATCCGGTCGTTTACGTTGACACGATGAAGCCCAGTGATTGGAAAAAACAGGATGCGGTGGTATCGGAATACAAGATTTTATTGCAGTAGTCTGACATAGTGCAATTGTGAAAGAGCAAATTTGTCTTGTAGTGTGATCCTGGCATTACGTGTTGTCTGTTCCACACCACCGACGTTTTTTTTAAATTTTTTTTAAATAACTATTGGGCGTCAGATATTTACAGAACTACGCCAAAAGACACGCGACAAGGCTAAAAATAAACTAGCTTTTGGATTCAAATATACTGTGCACGATGGCGACGTGGAGTAAATGAACATTACTGTACTTTAATATAGCAAAATAAAAAAACTAATGATTCAATTAAAATGTATTCCATATAAAAGTTAAATATACATTTTACCTCAAATTTCTTTAAAACGGCTATAAAAATGCAAATATATTTAGCTTAAATGTTCAATACAACTGTACTTTAAAAATGTTCTTAAAAAGTTCAAGACACTGTAACTCAGCAATTTCTTGAACTTAAATGGACTTTTTGACAAATTTTAATGAGGGTTCCGAGCTCATCACAGTACAGAATCTGCTCTTATTAAAGTGCTAAATGATATAAGGTTGAATACTGACTCGGGAAAGGTGTAAATTCTTGTCTTGTTGGACCTCAGTGCGGTTTTTGATACGGTCGATCATAGTATACTGCTGAACAGGTTGGAAACGTGGGTAGGACTAAATGGAACTGTCCTTAAATGGTTCAGGTCCGACCTGGAGGAAAGGAGTTATTTTGTAACCATTGGAAGTGTTCAATCTCATCAAATGGCAATGACCTATGGGGTCCCTCAAGGGTCACTGCTTGGACCCCTCCTGTTCAGCCTGTATATGCTACCCTTGGGTCAAATTCTTCAGAACTTTAATTTTGACTATCATAGCTATGCAGATGACACAGTTATATCTAGCAGTGTCTCCAGTTCAAATTAGGTATTGTTTCACTGTCTAAAACAGATAAATATCTGGATGAGCCAAAATGTTCTTCAATTAAACCACAACACACCTGAGCTAATTGTTTTTGGCAATAAAGAAAAGAGGATTGTAGTTAGTAAATACCTGGAGTCACTCTCTTTAAAAACCAAAGACCGAGTCCGAAACCTTGGTGTTCTGATAGATTCCGACCTGACTTTCAACACTCATATCAAATCAATTACTAAAACTGGGGATTACTGTTTTTTCTTTTTTTAAATTATTTTAATCATGTAAAGCATATTGAGTTACCTTGCATATGAAATGCACTATATACATAAATTTGCTTTGCAACATGATGCAAAGTTTGAACAGTTAGTGATTCTTGCATGCCACTAGAGTGAGCCCACACACTACTAGTGGTACTTGTACCACACTTTGGGAACCACTGCTGTAGTGTTTAACTCATGACAGATGGTAACTTGGACATCACAGGCTTCTCAGAACTATATAACCACTACGTCACACATCGTGACAAGTGAGTGGGTAGTAATATATATACACAATTAGAACATTTGACCATTACATGTTTTGTATTTAATTACAGTAAGATTTTTATTGTTACGATGTTGAAAAACAACAAAAAGTAGCAGGTAAACCTACTATTATTTCAACTTTAAATAAAGTGTGAATACATTTGCCATTATTATTATTATTTGCACTAATGGTTGGTGATTGTTTTTCTTCATAATTAATTTTACCTTGTACCTATACAAGAAACAAAAGGAATTTAGGAAATTTCACCTGCACTGTCCGATATCCAGGTATTTATTTCAGTGACACTTGTTGAATTTTTGGTCAAAAAGTTACAGAATCAATTTCCAAACACTGAATCATTTCTGATCGTATCGTTCTACATGAATGAACAAATATCGTCCTTGAATCGAAATTGCTCTGCCTTGCCTCAGCTGAGTGCAATTTAAGTACAAGTAGCCATTTATGGTGCAGCTCTTGTTAACGGCCCCAGTTAGCATACGATTGTGCATGTGCATCAAATGTCCAGTTAGTGTGCATTATATCCTTCTAAAAGCTCTCCTTAAAATTGACCGAACACATTGTATGAATAAAACAAAATAAAACTGTTACAAAGGGATTCCGTGTAACGGTTCTGTTTGTCCGGCCCATTTGTGTTACAGACAAAATGCCGTCATCAAGTCTTACGCATTCACGAAAAAGCATCACTGGAACATTACCTATAAACATCCGAAGAATATAGTGGCTGTATAACGCTAGCATGTGAAACCGTTCCGTGTTCGACACAGCGGCACGTTCGAGCGTGCGCCATTCCTCCACCGCTGCTCACGTCCGTTGATCCACCGCAGCGGCGTGTCTTTTCCATTCCGATAATGAAGCCACACTTACCGGGTCCTCGGCGAGGTGCTCCTCGATGGACTGTCCCTGCAGATAGGCGTATTCCAGATGATTGTCCGCCATGTTCATTGTTTAAACATGGCATCAACAGCGAGCTCTCACCGTAGCCTGCTAGCAAGCGACAAGCAAATTATGTCACCCCGGAAGCAGAAGGACGGCGTGAGGAGGACCCGCGTGACGTAAACTCACTCACTCACGAGCGTCACCTGTGTCCGTCCACGTCGCGTATTTTTGTTGATTAACAGCGTCGTCGTGGGCCACGTGAGTCAATTTCTTAGCTTAGAATTAGCTTTTCTTAGCTAGAGGTCAGTGCCGCCTCCCTGCACCGGAAGCTCGGCCCCCCACTTAACCTTTACCCCACCCCAGTTTGAGGCAACTGTCAATAGCAGCGTCATGAATACGTAATAAACTTCAGTTGAAAAACCTAATGAAAAAAATGGAATGTCTTCACAAATTAAAACAAAGTAATAATAATATATAAAAGAACGCCCTGTGTAACCGGGTTAATCTGTGTGTTTAATGAAATGTATATATCCATCCATACATTTTCCAAGCCGCTTCTCCTCACTAGGGTGCTGGAGCCTATCCCAGCTATCATCGGGCAGGAGGCGGGGTACACCCTGAACTGGTTGCCAGCCAATCGCAGGGCACATACAAACAAACAACCATTCGCACTCACATTCACACCTAGGGGCAATTTAGAGTCTCCAATTCATGCATGTTTTTGGGATGTGGGAGGAAACCAGAGTTCCCGGAGAAAACCCACGCAGGCACGGGGAGAAAATGCAAACTCCACACAGGCGGGGCCGGGGATTGAACCCCGGTCCTCAGAACTGTGAGGCTGATGCTTTAACTGCTTACAGCACCTGGTATTCCCATCCAAGTACTAACCAGGCCCGCCCCTGCTTAGCTTCCGCGATCGGACGAGATCAAGTTTATATATAATTACACAAAATATGTTACTGCCTGACAAGAAAATGCCTCCCTAAACTGTGTGTATATAGCTCAGTGCTGTAATTTATTCTTCTGTGCTCCCCACTATAAATGTTTTCTGCAGCCCCGCCTCTGCCCTTTTGTATAATCTTCCTGTGGGAGAGGTGCGTGACCACATTTCATTCAGTTGGTAATCCTGAACCATCCTAATGTTTCTCTTGGTTTATTATGCATCTTTAGTCTCAATGTTATTGTTATGTCTTTTCTTGTCACATAATGGGTACATGTCAGCGGAGTTACATTTAAAAATAGTATTTTTAACAGTTGAAGACCGCTGCCTTAACGCTGTCACAAGCCGAACTGATTTACGGGTTGCCAATGTCGTCATCTGTATTTTCTTTGTGTAGGAGCTCGAGTGGACAGTCAAATTTATACGGAGGTTCTGCTGTTGTTTATTCTGTCAGGTATGTTTTGTTGAATTTGTGGTTTATTATGTGTAAGGATTTTACCGCATAGTCGCAGGGCCCTTTTGTACAATCTTCCTGTGGGAGAGGAGCTCAAGTGGACTGTCAAATTTATACGGAGGTTCTGCTATTGTTTATTCTGTCAGAATAAAAAGAGATCGTCTCCAAAAAGGTCCCGGTGTCACACCATTCTTCAAACCGACACAACACAGATCACCTTTTTGCACATTTTTAACCCTTATAT
Source organism: Phycodurus eques (assembly GCF_024500275.1). Taxonomy (NCBI): domain Eukaryota; kingdom Metazoa; phylum Chordata; class Actinopteri; order Syngnathiformes; family Syngnathidae; genus Phycodurus; species Phycodurus eques. The sequence goes on along the minus strand of NC_084526.1, from coordinate 26,798,813 downwards.
ACAGTTCATTTTCCATGCACAAAGAGAATGTTCTGGGCTCACTGTCCACTCAAAATCAATCCAAAGATGTTCTACCGGGTAGAGGGCAGGACTCTGTGCAGGTCAGTCAAGTTCATCCATACCAAATTCTCTCATCCATGTCTTTATGGACCTTGCTTTGTGCACTGGTGGACAAGTTGGAACAGGAAGGGGTAATCCCCAAACTGTCTGAATGTCCAAAATCTCTTGGGAAATTGAAGCATTCAGATTTTCTTTCCCTGGAGCTCAGGGGCTAATATTTTGGACATTGTGGTAACAGATTAGAGATGGCCCCTTCCTGTTCCAACATGACTGTGCATCAGGGCACAAATCAGTGTGCATAAAGACATCATGGATTAGAGGGTTTGATGTATATGAACCTAACTGGCATGCACAATCCTGACCTCAACCCTATAGAACACTTTTGGATGAATTAGAGCAGAGACTGAGAACCAGGCCTTCTTATCCAACATCAGTGTGTAACCTCATAAATGCTCTTCTGGAAAAATGTCTATGAATTCCCATAAACATACTCCTAAACCTTGTGGAAAACCTTCCCAGAAGAGTTTAAGATGTTATAATTACAGAGGGTGGATCGATGTCATAAAACTGACCCCGATACAATGGATGTCGGTTAAAACGGACCATCGGGACTGAACAATGTCTCCCAAAATAGTTTCTATTTGTCACTTAAAATGCTATTAACAAAGTCTGTCCGTTCCTGTAATTGGCCTGAATTCCCCAAGCCTATCTATCTATCTATCTATCTATCTATCTATCTATCTATCTATCTATCTATCTATCTATCTATCTATCTATCTATCTATCTATCTATCTATCTATCTATTATATACTCAGCGGCTGAAATAAGTATTTAACATGTCACCATTTTTCTCACTAAATATATTTCCAAAGGTGCTATTGACATTTTCACCAGATGTTGGGAATAATCCAATTAATCCTTACATACAAAAGAATTTGAACAAATAAGATCAGAAATTATGTTGTGTGTAATAATGTGAAATGACACAGGGAAAAAGTATTGAACACATGAAGAAAGGGAGGTGCAAAAAGGCATGGAAAGCCAAGACAACACCTAAAATCTAATAAACAAAGCAATCCAGCCCCTTGTCAGTGGAAATGAATATCAGATGGTTCAGTCCTAATTAATGGCCTACAAAAAGCTCTCATTGCCAAGGTGTGAGTCAAGACACATCTCATGATGGGTAAGAGCAAAGACCTGTCTCAAGACCATCCATCCATCCATTTTCTGAGCCGCTTCTCCTCACGAGGGTCGCGGGCATACTGGAGCCTAACCCAGCTGTCATCGGGCAGGAGGCGGGGTACACCCTGAACTGGTTGCCAGCCAATCGCAGGGCACATAGAAACAAACAACCATTCGCACTCACAGTCATGCCTACGGGCAATTTAGAGTCTCCAATTAATGCATGTTTTTGGGATGTGGGAGGAAACCGGAGTGCCCGGAGAAAACCCATGCAGGCACGGGGAGAACATGGAAACTCCACACAGGCGGGGCCAGGGATTGAACCCGGGTCCTCAGAACTGTGAGGCTGACGCTCTAACCAGTCGGCCACCGTGCCGCCTGTCTCAAGACCATTGCAAAGTAATTATTGCAAAACATAATGATGGCATTGGTTACAGGAGCATATCGATGCTTCTGAATGTTCCAGTAAGCATGTATATAATACTTACATATTATGTATAATATAATATGTAAGTGGAAAGCCAATCATACCACTATAAATTTGCCTCGCAAGATTTCTGACAGATACATGATAAAATATATTATAAAAAATTTGCTTCTTGCATTATACAGAAATATAGTTTGCATATACCCGCGACCCTAGTGAGGATAAAGCGGTACGGAAAATGGATGGATGGATATACATAGAGTACATAAGATGGACATTGATTTTAAAGATGGACACTGATTTTTTAAGATGGACACTGATTTTAAACTTGATCGTCAAATTGGTGCGGTTGTCAAAGCCATCTTATTTCATTTTAGGCAGATGGCTAAAGTTAAGTATCTTCTTTCACAACAGCACTTTGAAACAATCATCCATGCCTTTGTTACATCTTGGCTGAATTATTGGAATGCACTTTACTTTGGAGTCAGCCAGTTCTCCCTCACACGTCTCCAGTTGGCTCAAAATACTGCAGCTCGCCTCCTAACTATCACATAGGAGGGAGCAAATAGGCCCAATTCTGTCCTCCCTTCACTGTTTTCCTGTGGATTTTCGAGTAAATTTTAAGATTTTTATTTGATTTAGCTGGGGAGCTGATAGCAAGAGAGGCAGCGGAAGACAGGTGTTAAAAACCCAGGGGTGTGTCGAAGAGGACTGAGGACCAGACAGGACCACACACAGCTTGACTCTAGTGTACAATTTTGACGCATAAAATGGGTTTAAAATCATATATTAATATAAAATACTCCTAACATTGTATTCTTTACTCATAGATCAAGCGTATAGAATGACTGTTTAAACTTTAGTCTTGGCAAATCAATTGCTTATGGTTCAATCACATTTTATGCTGCTTGGGGTTTCAAATCAGGACAAACAGTTCTCAAAGTCTTGCAGCTGCACTGGTAAAGTTAACACACTGACACAGACATCAAGGCATACATTGGGAATATTTCTGCAGAGTTTGTGAAATATCAAAACATTTTATCTTCAGTTAAAAACAACTGAATGGAAGTTTATGGGTTCCAGGACTCTCAAACGGCAGTGGGTGGCGCCTTGCGTGCATGTTTGAATATTAAGCAAATAGTTCGTTGCTGTATTTGCATTCCATCATCGATCGTTGTTTTGGCTGCTGTCAGTTCAAACGACGAAAAGGACTCTTTGATGACTGTAAACCAAGATTTCAAGTGGACCTGCTAATTCATTTAGGGTCCAGTAGGCGTCTTCTAGTGGTTGTCTCGAACAACAGGGCCGCAGGGAAGAATGTAGCTTATCAAGCTCTGGGTTGACTCCACTGTGACACCCTCAGGTTGTGGGGAGCTTGTCCGCTACATGAACCTAACCATGAACTTAAAACCAAGGTACGTACGTTTGACACCCCTGCCTTGAGATACGAGTTTAATTTGTTCTGTGACCATGCACTTATTTCAAAACACTCATATCTCTGTTTTAGTCCATTACATTCCCCCGAACCCCCTCCCCCCCCCCCTGCTTTTTGTGTGTGTGTGTGGGGGAGTGGGGGGGGGGGGGGGGTTCGCGTGTTCAGCTATACTCACCATTGGCTCATTGCCATTGTATGCTTGTGATTTTGAAGTGTAGCTGTCCATGTTTTCAGTAGTTTAATTGTCGATGTTTTCTGTACTGATTATCCTCACTAGGGTCATAGGTGAGCTGGTCTCTTTAAGAGAAGAATTGGCACACTGCACGGGAGAATTATACACTCAGCATTCATTTGTACACTTACAATCTGTTGGAATTCAGATAAGAAGTAAGAAACACTGCCTCAGGGTATAATAGGTGTAATTAAATAAAACAGTATCCAGTTTGTGTGATAACTCTAAACTGTCAATATCAATTTTATATTAACATGGTTTAAGCAAACCACCTAGGAGACTGGTGCTGCGTTGGTGCATATTTTGAACTATAAATAATTGAAAAGGTTTCAGAGGAGAATCATTCAGTTCTATAAGTTTAACTATTACACTTTGTGAGTGATTAATAAATATATTTTTAGGAGGATAAAATAAAAAGGCATGCATGTCTTTCATTTCATATTTTAATTACACAGTTACATTGTTCAACACAGACAATAACCTGAATTAGAATGTTTTACAGCGTCACACATCCAACAGAGCGAACAGTTAAAGAGCGGTATTAGCAACAGGGAGGAAAGCATGCAAGAAATAAATACAAATCAGAATTGAATTCCTCTGGCACAGTTTACTTCATCTAAAAACAGCAACAGGAACTTGAGGAGAGAGAAATAAAACAAAGATTTTCTGCTTTTCATACAACCTTTCCTACAGAAAAAATATTTTTAATGTCATAGTGTATTGCACAATACAGTATAGAACGCTTTCAGACACCCTCGTTTTCAGTTCATGTAAAGGTAAAAACGGGACCATCCTGAGCCATGACTTTTTTGGGGGGTACAAGTGCTGTATCAGACTTTTACCACATTAGCCTTCAACTTTAGCTATTCAGCAGTGCCTGTGTCACAGGAAGGATGCTTCATCACTTCAGATGAGCCTTGAAACCTCATTGGTTACGATTACTGTTCCAGGTATAGGATGCTACAGTAGATATGGCAACCTGCTAAAATGTGTCTTTTCTTCATGTTTTTTTCCCATATGCAGTCCACTGTTAAATCTTGACTGATGTAGAGAGCCTTGAAAAGTATTAACAACAACAGAGCCCATTTATTATCACAGAGTGTAGAGAAAATAATATGACAAATCTCATTGTTTGATGGTACATGTTGGACACACCCTCGTGAACGTCACAACAAAAGTACAGTTTTCTCTTCAGGTCTTCTTGCTTCATGTGAATCCATCTTCACACCCCATGTCAACCTCCTAAGCTCTTTGTTAATGTTAAAAAAAAAAACATTGCCTTAAGTACAATGGAAGCAAATAACTTTTGGTTGTATTTTGGTCATTTATAAGTGGTCTGTTCAGTTTGGTTTCTTTCTTTGAGGGCTTCTGTGCAGACAAGGGTGCCCAGCTAACAATGTTTGAAAGGAGTTGCCACCATAATACTGCTTTGATGCTGATATTGTTTCCTAACACAGCACATAACACAGAAACTGTCGCTACATATTGCGAATCTCTCCACCAGTCGTCTGCCTGGGATCTTTGATTAAAGCTCGGAGGGTTTCAAGTACAGAGACGTGGGAAAAAAAGTATTGTATAAAACCCCACTCTATTCACACTGGAACACATGCTCACCATTCTTTAGTTTCATCTCTGCAAGGCTTTGCTACTGCTAGAAAATACAAACAGTCGGCTTTCCAAAGGAGATGCTTCTACCGTTGTCACAGGAACACAATTTAGAATGTCCATTGAACATTTTAAACTCAACTGGCGCAATGTGGGCTCCTGTTGTCTGACTGTTTGCATCTCAGACACTTTGGTTAACTGTAGTGAAGCTCTAGCCTTATCCTATCTGGTTTGTCATCACAACAATAGGTCAAAGCCACTTATGGCAATGCAGAGTACTTTGGTCTGCGCTTTTATTGGTTTTGGATGACAAATGGCTTGTCATGGTTAATGCTGTGTTCATGGATATGTTTGGTTGTTGTTTCACTAACAAGTCACAAATGAGCGTCTGATGGACACAATTACAGTGGCAAGGCCTTTCAATACCCAAAGAGGCAATCAATTCAGAGGTGTGAATGTCTTCTTCCATGTCTGCACTCAGCCCATCTTTTCAAAGTCCAGGTGAAGCTCTCCTGGTGATTAGCTGTATGGTCACAGGAGGTAGCAAGTGAAGAGTGCTATGGCGCCATAAAGGTCAACAAGGAGGCCATTCTGTTTTAAATACAAAAATGCTACACATGGATGCAGGGTAAGTTTGCATCTTATTTGCACCATAAGCACCAGATCATCTTTAAATAATGTAATCATTCACTATAGCCATATGTTTGGAATTTTAAAAGTCTTTATCAGACCAAATTTGCTTAAATGTGGCCATACGGTCCCTTTTCCACTCAGCAAAACGCCAAGGCTGTTAATCAACCAAGGAAATGCTCAAAAGCTGTGTGGAAAAAGGCAATAAGACCCTCAACTCTGACACTGTTTTTTCCTCAAATCGTTACAATTGCAAACAATGATCAAAAGCGAGATCTAAAACATGAGAGCCAAATTAACCCCTGATGGTCGCTTTCATCTGAATACTGCCTAATTTGTCAATCCTACTTTGAAAGTTTTTACTGCAGATGGAGGTTACAATCATACCTAAACAGTGATGAAGAGAAATGCTCACAGAGGAACTATTGTAAATTAACAATAATATTTCATAGGACTCAATTGAAACAAAACCAGCCTAAATTTGGTATGAACTATATGAATTTAGTCTCCCTCCTGCGGGACTTACCAGACCCTTGTGTCAGGGAAGTTTGTTACACGGAAAATATTCATTCATAATTCATGAGAATGAACGACTATCACATCTCTTGACAACATAATAGAATAACCTCAGTTAGTTCATTAAAGCCTAATTCGCGTAGTCATGGAAGTCATGCAGTTCATGCACACTTGATCTGTCAGAATGCTCTTTCCCGTATGTCTACTCCACTGAAGAAAAGTGTTTTAATTATCATTTAAAAAAAGAAAGAAAAGAAAAGCAATTGATACATTGAAACAAATGTACTGTGAGAAAATCATATTCTGGACATTAAACTTTAAAGTTTTCTGTTATTTGGCAAACACATTTTTGGACCTCTTTAAATACTATGTACATTCACATTAAGTTACTGATGTTACTTTAAATATATTTATATGTATCTATATCATATGACACCCTATGGGCAGTTGCTGAGGTTCCATTCAGTAGCTGAATTCTCTTCATATTGCACCTCCGTCCTCTCACTGTCTTACAATGCGAGCAATACAAAATATTCTACAAGAGGGGTTTCATCTCATTAATATAGATACAACAAATCAAACAATGAGTACAATGTGGGGCTTCCTATCATAGACAAGCGTCCTTGCTCAGACCCCACTGCTCAGTCCCAATGACGAGGAAAATGAAAGGTAACAAAACAAAGCAAAACAGGTCAATTTCTGGATATACACAAGGTCATGTGTACAAGAGCAACAAGAAGACTATTGAAAAATGTAAAGAGGAACAATATCTACAAGCAGGTTTGATCCCTTTCACGCGGTGTCCTGCTCTGATGTTAAGTCCAAAGCAGGCTGAGTGGGTGTGGCAGACTAGAGTCAAGTAGTCACACCAGTGTAGGGGATGTGGGATGAAGGGAGGTAGAAAAAGAGGAGAGTGCACTGCCCTTCTCTTGGCTCTGTTCATCGTGCTTTGGAAAAGGTGTGTGAATTTAAAGGTAAATATCACCTCAGTGTTGGAGATTTAAAAAAACATACACATACAAAGCCTGCATGTTTCTGCTGTATGCAATTGCTCCTCCAAGCTTGAGGTTTTTGGTAGCTACATTGACGTTTATGTAACTTCATCTCCATCGAGTCTGAGTAGTTTTTCTCTTCCTTTTTTTTCCCACTCTCAAACAAATCTCATTGGGGTGAGGCCTCGGTCCATTTCACCAAGTCATTCACAGCATTGTCCATATGTTCACTAGTCTTGGCCATCACTGAAGGATTGCTGAAGTCTTGTCCACAGTGCAGAAGGCAGCTACACAGCAGAGCCTGACTCATTCTGTGCAGCCTGGGTCTCACTCTCTTTCTCTCATGGGCAGCCTTATCTGCTGAGGAGGTGATGTTGCTTTGTGTTTGGTTATGAGTGCTTCTCCTTATCGCTTACTCACTTTGGCAGTGTAATACAAAGGTTTGGATCATGTTATTTTTCATCTTTGAATTCATTTGGGTTCACAATGTTTTCGAGAGGTGAGTCCGGCGTAGATTTTTCTTGGCTCGCTAGCAAGGTAGTTAGCAGTTTAAAACTCATTTAGTTTAATGTCATTATGATGGTTATCAATGTTCTCTTATTTAGAATATTTGGACTTTTCTTTGTTTTCCATTAAAGCCAGAAATAAATGTTTCATAAATACTAAATTGTGTTTCTCAGGATTAGCATCCCAGGTTTTCCCCTTTGCTCATCCTATTAAAAAAAAAATAGAATCCTTATCCTTAGCTTGTTAGCGTTTGGACACTGGAGAAGAACAGGACTGTTAGTGCACATAACAGGTCTAGGTGCTCTCATTGGGGCTAAATTATTAGGAAATTGAAGTGCTAATTTGTCTTTTAATCCCCTGTGTCTTAACATAGCCCTTCAGAGCACATGTTAGTCAAGTCACCAGGTCTCAGCAAGCAATATGAGATGTTACTGTCACTTATCATTGTGCTTTATAACAGTTACACTACACTGAATCCCAAAGCCAGAAACTTAAAAAAAAGGAACAAGGGCTAAACTGTGGGAGGGGGGAAGGGGTCAATGTGAGAGAAAGATTCCTCAGTTTGGTTTTCTGTGGAGAGTGGCCACTGTCATAACAGGGGACAGGTAAAGGTCAAGGATCCGATGTCAGCGAGAGGTGGCATCAAGTAGGGCGGGTGTGGCTGGAGTGGTGGAGCGAGAGGCACTACTCGAACTGCTCTCCTTGGGGCTGGCCGACATGCTCCCGCTGCCACTGCCCGCCCCAGCTGCAATACCGCTCTGGCCCACAAGCGACAGTGGACCCGGAGGGGTGCTCTCTGAGTGGGTGGGGGGTGCGCTGGACGCTGAGGACGAGGAGGGGGTGCCAAGGGGTACGCTGCTGCCCCCTGGCAGGCCCTGGAGGCCTTGACCACAGACATGGTGGTGCCTCTCCCAGTCTTTGTGTTGGCAGAATGAGCCGCAGTAGCGAGCTGTGTTGCAGCCGCTGCACGTTTCGCTGGCTTTCCTCCCGCAGTTCCAGCAACTCTGGTGAGACAGTGGGAAAACAGACGGTTGATAAAAATAAGTCTCTTTTTGTCTCCAAGACCATGACACATTTATGTGTTTATTTGTAACTTGATTGATGGCTTTCCTGCTAAATCTATTCACGTCGTGGATCCATTTTAAGTCTGCTCTGGTTTGAGTCACCAGCAGGTGGTGGTCATCTGCTCTGGAATGGCCTCAGTCTGGCACCCTGCTCCTACCATCTGGGTCTGTCTGCCATTATTATACAAACAACTGCACTGCTTCTGCAGCGATGATGGCACCATGGCGGTGCTACTAACCAAGAGCCAAGAGCTGTTAGCTAAATGTGGCAGTAAAACCACAGTCAGAAGATGATAAAAACAGTATGTGAACTGCTGATGGTAATATTGTAGCGTTCAAGAAAACTGGAAGCCAGCCTCTTCACGCTTATGATCCAAGGAATTTAATTGTCATACCAACACACATTTACACATGATCTGGCATGAAATATGATACCCGAGGTCCCAGATTAGCCCAAATAATCCCATTATGAGGTCAGTTCTTAAAGAATTCCATCCATCCATCCATTTTCTGAGCTGCTTATCCTCACAAGGGTCGCGGGAGTGCTGGAGCCTATCCCAGCTATAATCGGGAAGGAGGCGGGGTACACCCTGAACTGGTTGCCAGCCAATCGCAGGGCACATACAAACAAACATCCATTCGCACTCACATTCACATTTACGGGCAATTTAGAGACTTCAATTAACCTACCATGCATGTTTATAGGATGTGGGAGGAAACCAGAGTGCCCGGACCCCGGTCCTCAGAACAGTGAGGCAGATGCTCTAACCAGTCGCCCACCGTGCCACGGTCTTAAAGAATTCAAGTAAAAAAAATTAAATAAAAAATAACTTTGCAGTACAGTGGTACCTTGATTTAAGAATTTTATTTGTGCTGTGACCAAACGACTATGGGAGAACCTGAAGGGCGAATATGAAAAGTTATGTCTTCCATCCCACAAGAGTTCCTTGTGAAATCAATTAAGGCGCGGGAGTGCTGGAGCCAATCCCAGCTATCATCGGGCAGGAGGCGGGGTACACCCTGAACTGGTTGCCAGCCAATCGCAGGGCACATATAAACAAACAACCATTCGCACTCACATTCACACCTACGGGTAATTTAGAGTCTTCAATTAACCTACAATGCATGTTTTTGGGATGTGGGAGGAAACCATGCAAACTCCACACAGGCGGGGGTCGGGGATTAAACCCCAGATCTCAGAACTGTGAGGCAGACGCTCTAACCAGTCGTCCACTGTGCCGCCTGTATGAAACATATTAAAACATAATAAAAGAGAATATAAAGAAATTGTATAAAGTGTAATTACTGTTAGTTGGGACAAGCCAGAAGTCAAAAGACAAATGTGAGCCTGAGCTGTGTGCCTGTAAAAGGGGCTTGGTGTGTCACAGTCTGCCATGACAGCAAATCTGTCAGCCAATCACTGTCTGCCAGGACAGTCAATCACAGTCTTTCAACCACAGTCAGCAGTACTCTTCTATTTAAGTCTTTGTTGACGCTATCATTGTCAGAGTGTTTGACAGCCATCCATGCAAGATGCTACAACGGTACCCCGTGAATCCACTTGTTTTCTGCCCATGACCGCGAGTATTGCCAAAGAGAGTTTGCCTGTTCCTGTCTGCCCAGCCTTCTGTCTCCGGCCACGGGTTCTGCCTTAGCAGGTTTGTGTCCCGGCCCCCGTGGCTGTTGGAGATTCTACTACAAAGACAACAAAGTGTGAGTTTCCCTGTCCTGCTCTCTTGAATTGGGAATAAAGACAGCAATGACGTGTGAGCATTCTTGACCTGCTATCTGTGGATTACGGAGCATTACATCACTTGGGCCCAAGACAAATTCCCATTCTTCAAGGCCTCACCCTCTAAACTGTGACGTTGAATGCTCTGGAACTATGAAGTGACCTGCCTGTCAAAGTCATTTCCAACTATTTTGATGGGTCAGTGGGCTGCATTTTGGGCCCGACACCACAACCGCCTTATGCTATAGTCATTGACATAAGGAACCTACAGCAGCTACCTGTGAGTGTTCTCATTTTGTATTTGTGGGTTGACTGTTCGAACTGTTTAATAAACAGTTGAAAGTACATTATAGACTGTTGCTCTATTTTTTCCTCCACTTCATTTGAGTAGCGGCGCATCTGATGCTCACTTATAGTCCAAATCTTAGCTTGCAACACAAAGCAACATTTTGACCACGCGACGGTTCATAACTTGAAAAACCCGTATGCTGGGGCATTTGTGTTCCTATTCTGGAAAGCAACAGCAGGCAAAATTGAAAGTGTTGTTGTCTGTGATACTCACTTCACTGGAGTCCTCCTGCTGGTTGATGACAGTTAGTGCATCCTCAGAGGCTTGCCTCTTGGCCTCAGCCAGGGCCCTCTCCATTTTTGAGCGTTCTGCTGAAATCATCTCATGAGCCTTCCTCTCAGCATCTGACACAGCCTTCTGCAGCTCTGACATCGCCTGTCGCTTCACTTCATTCACGGCTTCCTCTGAGAAGGAAATGGAGAGAGAAAGGGACGTGTTAGTGCCTCTGCCTGCCCCACCATCATTTATTGAAGCTCTATAAGCTGCTTTTTGTCATATCTTGGCTAACAGATGCACGCCATCCAAGATTTAAAAGTTTATGCCAGAAATGGGAAACATCCAGACAGCCAGTGATGAATTCCAACACAATCTGGACTCAGAGCGGAGAACAGCAGATGCCTCCAAAGTTTTGTCACCAGCTTGGCTGTTCAGGCGCCATCATGGGGATTCCCTTTCTGCCTGATTGTCCTTCTGTCATCTGGATGGTTCAGTAACAAATCCTCAGGCACTAAGCAACCTGAATAAACTCCCGTGTGTTGGGAAGGCTTATCTTCACTACAATGCTCGTACACTGTAGATTTGTTTGTTGGATTTTGAGCACTTCGAGGAAATATTGAACAACAAAGAGGATAGTGTGTTTTTGCACGTGTCAGTTACAATATCTGGACAAAAGCATGAATACCCATGGGAGAAAATTTGGATGGTTCTATGCTTCCAATGTAACGCAACAGTTTAGGGAATGTCCTTTTTGTATAATAGAGTACTGGTTTTCTCATAATGTCTGGATCAGACTAAAGGAGAATTTGGTCTCTCACAATGTCACTATGTCAGACTTCTGCCATAAACTCCTGCTGTATCTCGATCGGACACTGGCAACACTACACGACATATATTACAATATCACTGTATCCCATCTTTTACGATCATTAAGATAATCTTGCAAAACCAAACAGTTCGGGGAGGCGGGACAGGAAAATTTGTCAATGCTTCCAGATATAACCAATACAATAGCAGCAACAACCATAATGGAGGAAGATGCGCTAGTTTTGATTGCGACAATGTTTCCTGGTTGAAAAAAAAAAAAAAGAATGAAAAGAAGAAAAACGTGTGCGGTTTTGTCCATAGATGCTCTGGAGAGGACGGTTTGGGCTGCCAATTCTTCAAGTAGGGCTTGAGGTAATGTTCACATAGTTTTAATACCGCTAGCAAGGAGGCAACCTAACATTATGTAGCTAGTTAGAGGTAGCACAAATGTTTGCATGAAAACATAATGCCGATATTCTATCGATTCATCCTCTTTTTCTTCGCCATGGTGGGTACAAATAAATGTTGACAACGGCGACCAAGGGAGGTGAGGCGCCGTTGCAAGACACAATCCTATTGCTCGACATCAAGGTCCTATGTTGCAAGGTTGTCGTTGATATGTTTCAGTACATAAAAGATATCGAAAAAATAAAAACATGCTAGACTTCTCATTTTGGCATCGTAGGGCTTCTTTGACACCAATTTGTTGATCATGGATGTCACACTATAAAGAGGTTTTGTCGTTCCAGACAAAATATGCCAGGCTTGGTGTGGACAATCAGGCTAATAACGGGGCCAGAATCTTATCTTAATCTGATCCAGGTATGTATAAAGCGTTTACTCTTTGGAGTATATGGAAATAGGTCGCAAAAACACATGTCATTGATTAATACACCAATCTGCTCTGAGCTACTGTAATTACAAGATTTTAATTCCTCCAACATGTCACATATTTTAGCTATTAAAGATTCCTACTCCACCATCTGTGGATATGCCAAGAAGACACAACAGACACACAAAAACGCTCTTCATTTACATCCATACCACAAAGATTGTTTAGTTGTTATCAACACTGCTATCTTTTCTAGTGCCTCCAGACAAGAAGGACAAGCAGTTGCTTCTCCACACAGCTCCACTCCACATATACTATTCACGGTAACACAAAGTCAGACACATCTCAGTGCTATGCCTGATCGGAACGTTACCTTCTTCCTCCACTTCATTTCTCCTCCTATTTCCTTTTCCTTTCACTTCTGCCCCTCTTTATTCTCTCCCCTCAAGCATTATCTGCATCATCACAAGCTCAATTATCAGGCCTAATGCATGCACCACCAAGATAAGTTTGCAAATTTAATTAATTCTTATCAAGGAGAGTGTACAGCAGATGCAATTAGCACTTCATGTAAAAAACAGGGGCAGCAATAGTAACGTTATAATTCCACAGGGATTTGCCAAGTCTTTTCACAGACCAGATCCTTTTTTTTTTGTCCCAAAATCACAGCAGTCTTTCAAGCCGAACTCAATCAGAGAAAACAGTACGTGTCTGGTTTTAATTAAAAGGGAGAGGGGCAGACTACCTGGCTGCACACACTCACACACAAACACACTGTGAAGGTAAAATGCTGAGAATGAGATATGTTACTCACCCTGCTTGTTTTGGAGGTGCTTTAGTGCTGGGGAAAGCGGGATGCTTGTAGTACCTGTATGAAAAACAACTGCAGTTAAAATAGCTTTTTCTCCCGGTGAAAATGCAGCGCAATAATTGAACATGCAGTGCAGGAAAAAGAAGGATGTGCAATACTGCGTCCTTCTGGAGAGATTATCTATGACTATGTGCAGATTGGTATTTTATTTATATTTATAAATATTGATGTGGGGACTGTGAATGCAACTACATTTTTTTTCAGATTAATGTTATGAACTTCCGATCTTTTTGGGCCCCTAGAGTCATTTTAAACTGTTCTGTGCTGCTGTGGTGTGCCTCGGGCCAGGTGACTGCATTTCCACGGTATCTTAACTGCAGTGGCCTTTCATAGTGGTTACAGATAGAGGGCATGACAGAAGTGACTTTTTGTGTTCTTATTGGCTAGTGGCCAGAGAAGTTATTTTGACAATGTAAAGCAAAATAATGTATGTTTGGTGGAAACGGGGCTTTAGTGAATAAGGATGAGGTGGTGACCAGTAATTGTGAAATGTATGATCGTTTCTGTTTTGGTTGTGAGTACAAGGCATTTGTTAGCATGAGGTCAGAATAGAGATATTGTGAGAAAGAGGTGTGGATGTGTTTTTTACCAGCTTTTCTCCAGACGTCTTCTGGCAAGTATCCCGATGGAGGTCTGTGTAGAAAGTCTCTGTGGATCTCTGAAACACACATATAGACCCAATCAATAATGTGCACACACATCGTGCGTATCCTCTACATTTGTCCATATAGTGTATGTGTGTTGAATAATTATAAAATACAGTACAAGAGTCAGGATTACCTCACACTATACGCTGAGTTAAATTTTCTTTCTATGCTTAATGTCAGTCCCTTGCCAGCATCTTCAAATGGGCCCTACCTTGCTAAAAGTGTTTTGCTGTGCCAAACATCCCGTGTGTGTTTGTCTACCTGTCTGTCTGCCTGTCTGCCTTTCAGCAACGGAGGAAGCTCCTTTGGGCAGTGTCTCACTGCTGCTAGCTGTGTTGGAGGAGGAGTTGTGATGAGGAGTAGGAGGAAGAGGAGGAGGAAGGCAGTGCTGTCCGTTGCTCCCACCTTTTTTCATCTCCTCCACGTCGCTGTAGCGCCGTATCCAATGATTCATCTCCTCCCGATCCGCCTCCTGGCAGCGTCGCAGCACGGTCAGAGAGCGGCGCGTTTTCTCCACCATGTCCATGATACAGTTCAGGAGCTGATGGGAACACAAATGGGAATATATAGATCCACTTTCATAATGAATAATAGCACCTTTAATAGGAAACTGTTATACTGAAACAAGGCGGCACGGTGAACAACTGAACAACAATTTGAGCAAATTCCACAAAGGCATGATTGGGTGAGTTTGGTGTGGAAGAACATGCACAGAATTCAGACCTTAACCCCATCAAACAAATTTGTAATGACCTTACAACAGAGACTGATTAATGACTCAATGGCTGAATGAAAATTTCAAAATGCTGGAGAAAATCACAGTAGAGTGAAAGGTGTAATCACTGCTAAAAAGAAACAACTCAATATTTCCGTTCATTTTCCAGTTCTGGTTGATGTAATGGTCTGTTGTTCAACACCGTGCACAAGCTAATTTACGAGTTTCGTTCTGTTATTGGCCATGTGCTAGTTAGCGGATTAGAATTTGTAAGCGTGTTGCAGTAATATTGTAACAGCTGGGCTGCAGATGAAAAGGTTGATCCGATTTCTTCCACCCTTCTGCTTGATTTGCTGCCAACTCCACAGATTTTCTTTTAGTTCTATTTTTCCTCACATTGTCGTGTCACTTTTACGCACACTACCAGTTTTGCCACCCTTGTGTATGCCACTAAATGGGTTTAACATATTCGACATTCACCCCTTCACTTTATCCACATTCAAATTTTTTCTCTGTTGCTCATTCCCTTGCTCGGTCTACGCCGCTGTTCGTCGCTCTCTGCCCATCCCTCCCCTCTCTGTCAGCTATATTTATTTCAGTGAAGTGTTTCTAATTTGGCAGGGGTCCAGGCCTGGCCGGTTCTCTCCATGACTGCAGCTCTTGTCTCAGCTGCTCTGCCCAGCTGGAGCTGCTCTCTGCTGGGTCCCGAGCTCCATCTGGGGCCCTATTTCTTTGCGTGAGTGTGTGCTGTATGTGTCTCTGGTCTGTGTGTGCAATAATGTCTTCCAGAAGTTAAGTGTTATCAAACTATACCCATGAGAACGGTGCATTGTGTTTGACATGAAAGACGGTGACCACACTGATACCTACATTATCAAGGTGCTTCCATTCCTCTGCCCACTCTCGATCTGTTAGACGGTGGTCAATCACCTCCTCTTGGCGGGCTCCGTGGACTGCTGTGACAGAAAGACAGGTCACATAAAAAAACATTTTTAGTATGTCTATTGAACAACAGTCAGTCACTGGGAATCAAGCAAAATGTTGAACAAATATGATCAGACGTGGTAAGGACAAATGTATTGAGGCCCCTGCCCATGCCTACAGAAACTGGAGGAGCTGAAAGAAAGATTTTTCCTCAACAAACTCCTCTCACCAGTACAACACCTTTATGTACCTTGCTTTGTGCCCCGGGGCACAGAAATGCTGGAATAGAAAATGTCCACGGTGCTTTGAGCCAGTCCTGAATAATACATTAAATTAGATGGATGTTTGATCATGTTCATTCTGCATCTACTATATCTGCATGCAGGGTGATTCTGGGATTAGAGGTTTAGGAGTGCTGGGATTCATATTATTATAATATTATCACCTGTACAACTAACTTCTCTCAATCCAATTCAAACAGAGGACAGTGGTACAGTCTGACCACCTGAATCATTTCCTACAGCTAGAAAAAACACGTCAGCTAATGCCTACAAAACAACATTAACAGTGACTTATGATTAAATGCAGTAGAAATGAGGTCTGGTAATGATAATAGTGTATTGGTATTCAGTGGCTGAAGTTAAAAAATGTGCTACAATATCCTGGTTTAAACCGGGTATTTATGCCATATCACTGGAAGACAGCATATTGCTCTGTGTAGGTAGAGAACACTTGGGGAGAGGTGGGTGAAACCATTTTTAAGGCAATGGCGGGTGCTGTCATTACAACCAAGTACTGTGGTTTTACACTCGTCTAGGTTTTTTCAAAATGAAATGCATTTTTTTTTGTTTTTGAGTCGCTCAAATTTGAGGGGTGCTGGGATTCAATTTGGGGGTGGCACCGTGCACACTCCCCCCCACCTCCCTCCCAAAAAAATAAAAAAAATTGGCTAGAAACGCCAATGTCTACATGTGTCGATCAGCTAATTAATCATGACTAAGGAACAAACCCTCCAAAAATAGCACTCTGAGTCATCTTATCTCAGTACCTCCATATTGGCACGTAATTTCCAGTACGGTATAATAGGCTTGTAACTATTTTGGGGGACAGTTTGGCTGAGAATGCATCGCTTTCTTTTTGGGCTAAGCAGAAGGTAGGCATGTATAGTTGCCACAGTTGTAGCACATGGGTATGTAAGGCTGCGGGCTTTATATAGCCACACGGCCACAAGGATTAACACAGTGGACTGACAACTGGTCATTGTTCCTGACACAGACCCCACTTTCGTATGTCCCCTTAGTATTTGTCTTTATAATGTGGACTCAAGTGTGGTCTGGTCATGAATGAATCGCAGGTATTCTACCTGTCTGTCGGTGTCTGTCTCGGCTGTCTCTGTGTTCATTATGTCTGTAAGCGTCTCTGTATTGGTGTGCCAGCGCCATGTCCTCCAAGCGGTAGTGCTGTGGGCCCATTTGAGGATTTTGTGGGTGGGGCAGGCCATTAGGAGGGTGTGTGGGAAGGCCATTGGGAGGTGGGTGGGCAGGTATCCCTGTGCTGGGGCTGAAGCGCTGACTGGGGCTAATGGTGCAGGGCCTTTTAGCAAGGTGTTCGGGGTGCAAGCCATCTCTCTCTGAGGAGTCTTTGGTCCTGGGAAGGTTACAGAAACATGAAAAGATTAAACTTAAAATATGCATCAATGTTGATCCTTAGGCAAACAAATGAATACTGGTTAAAAGAAAAACAATTCCTCAGACCAATTTTTGTATATGCAGTTGGTACACCCATTCTAGAAGCTTGTTGTGAACCCACATGAGTGTTTATATTGTTGAAGAAATTGCAGTGTGAATTGGAAGTATTGATTATTTACTGTACATTATTGAAAACACTTCAGGGTTAATGAAACACAAAAAGAACTGAAGTGAGTGTGCATATATAAAATCCTGCAGTGTTTTTACAGCTGTCAAATTGAAGTGTGGAATGAAAAGATGTATTAGTGCTGACAACAAAACGGGATTCTTTGTTTGCTTTCCAATATGTAATTGCACTGCACAGACTGACAAAATTTCTTGAGCAACGTTTTCATCACGTCAGAAAATGTTGGAATTTGAAAGCAAAGGGGAAAAAAAACAATAACTGGATTTGGCTCCTCCGAGTGATAATAGGTACGTATGTCAATTCTAGCTACACATCTTATTCTAAATGGAGAAACATGGCCCAGCAGAGACTAGAATGTCATTGCAGGGAGATAAAAAGGAAACACATATCATTTGACTATTAAATCACAGACTATAGCATTAGGTACACCAAACTAATGAGATCCTGTACTGTACGTGTTATCTCTAAATTGTTCCGTTTTGATTGACACGACTCAATTTGTGAATTTAGAGCACATCCAAATGTATCACAATGATATATTCTATTGTTACATTATCGCCTCTCTGACAACTGAGCATTATTATCTTTGCAAAGGCAGAGAAACATTTCTTTATTTCATTAAACTGTGAATGTCAGGCTAATATGTTAGTTTTTAATTTATGCTTATTGAAAGACACTCTGGGTAAGATCTCACTTAGATGACCAAAAATGGTCAACGCAACAAAACAATTGTCAAAAAGATTAAACACACCTTTAGTGGAGCTAATAAGAAATGGGCCTGCACACATTGACATCCTGCAGGCATTACACTCCAATTCATCCATCAAGTTACAAATTCCAATTGCTACAAGTGATGTTATTTATCAATGATTGCAGCTGCTTCTACGCCGAGGCGCCGGCAAACGTGAACTCTCTGAAGACTGTAAATTCGACAACTCCCACATGGTGTGCATGCACACACACGCACACACGTGTATTCCTGTGGAGAGCTGCTTGTTGTTCAGTTACACCAAGACAGCGCCGCTCCAGAGCTCTAGCACAGCTGTATGCCATATGTATCAAACAAAGCCAAGTCAAAGCATACACCATGCGTCTCAAGTGTTTAATCTGAATATCCCTCGGCCTGCTCTAAGATTGCAACTATTCCTCATGCTCCCAGCCATCTTCATCTTAGGCTACAATATGGACTAAATAAAGTGAGTGTGACAGATGTCCTGAGACACTGTGTATGAGTTCTTTAAGTGTGTGTGTGTGTGTGTGTGTGAGTGAGGCTGTGTTTTCCAGCCATCTGGTCAGTTTAAATGGGAGTGTTGATCATAATCTTTTTAGCTAGGTGGCACGAGCCAGGCATTCAGATGGAAATCAGTCTTCATCGTAAGGGACTCAAAGGCCAACGAATGCATCCCGGGCTTCATGTAGTAGATGTGCATTACTATCAGTGTGCTGGTTATCCGCGTGTATTTTGAGCATGCCGGCAATACTTGTGCACATCCTCGGCTCTGGCAACTGACAAATCATATGAACAGCTGGCACAGCGAAGGCCCTGCCGTTGCCTGAATGCGCCCCCACCCCCCCACAGTTCACTGAGCCAGGCCTGCGGTGCATAAGGCGAGAGGTCGGGAGGCGTAGGTGTGTGGATTACAGTCCCATCCAAACCACCTCCCCTCACCCTACGGAGGATGTGTTCAGTGTTACGGTCAGCACATCACCATCTGGACACATCCCTGACATATGGGCAGCTGCTGGGAGCCTGCAGATCATGCAGTTATAGCGGCAGAGAGAGGGAAGGAGACGGAGTAAGTCAGAGACATGAGATGCAGAGAAAAGAGAAAGATGAGAGGGGAAAAAAATGAAGATTTGGATGTATCGATACATTCACACCCTCCATGGAGTGAAACAGGCAAAACCCAATGTAAAAATGGTCTTTTTGTTATTTTCAATTGTGCTGCCACTGCATCTTCTGCTGGTTTTCTCTTTTAATACTGTCCTAGTACCACCCTTGCATCAGTGTTGCCCAGACGTCCACCTCCCCACAAAGTAGATCCCACCCTTAGGCTCTGAAATTCTTCATTTCGGACACTGTGTGTGTGGGAATTTGAGTGATTGAATGTGTAATACAGAGAGCTGTTACCTGTCAGGGGTCCTTCTCTTGCCATGCTCATTCATCTCCAACATGATCTCAGAAGAATCGAGGGGCGAGCTGGCATTAGCGTCCAGGAGAAGCTGCTCGTGTTGGGCCAGGTATTGTGCTGGAGTCTGCTTGGCCAGCCTGGCACAGTGCAGCAACTCCCTCTGCAGCAGGGGCAGGTTTGCCTGCAGCGGAGACAAAAATGAAGCCATTCATTAAAGTGAGAGAAAAAATATGCCGAGAGAACTAAACTGGAAACTGAAATGTGGAGAATGACAAAAAGCCAGATTAGGTAGTGAAAAGAGAGGGAGTGATAAATGAAGAGACACGATGAGATAAGACAGATCTCTTGACACATTCCTCTGCCATGTGTCTCCCTCTGAGGCGTGCATTGTGTATGTGTATAAGTGCTGTCAAATAACTCTCTAAGACCTGTCTGCTTGATGAAACACAGACACTGCTGCAATGTCCCAGATGTGGAGGATGACCGCACACAAGGATGTATGACACCGAAACACACGCACACACATACACTACTTTTTGTCTGCACATAAAAAGTCTACACTACATTGACACAAATATGAAAATACGAGAAGGTTCACCTCTCAGGTTAGATCAGCTTCCCCAAAAGAGTCATGACCCAACTCAATTGTCTGACTGAAATGTTGTCATTTATTTTGTTGATTGTCAATCAGGCATAACTCCTTGGCAAAGTGCACCTGTTTTTTCATGTGTTGCAGTAAGTTAATGTTTGTTATAATTAGTTCATAGTTATAGGTTGATGAAGTGTCAATCCATGATGTATTTCAATAAGTTTGGGTCAAAGGCAAGATAAAATATCTCATTTGGCCTGAATGTTTGGGAAACTCTAATGTAGAGACATAGAGAAGTGATATTCTGCAATGTATGAATATGTGGCATGTAGGCCATAGAATCCAGGGCAGAGCTAAATATATCACATATAAGCAGACACACACATGTGCAGACAAGAGTGTACAGTACATATACCTTCAGGAAGGGAATGACGAAAGGCCTCAGAGGGAAGTTGGTAGCCTCATGAAGTTTGGAATGAAACTCTTCAATAGTAAGCGTAGAGTTCTGTACAAGATGAGACAACACATTTGATTAATGAATACAATTACAATGGCACAGTGGTTGCCCATTGTAGAAGTAAACAGTGCAAAAGAAATATTTTATTAGTTTGTAAAAACTTTACACACACACACAAGAACCTTCATTCGGTACACATGCATATTCCAATATGAGAACTGCATCAAACATTTCTCCCTTGTATAGCCTACTTACTGTAAATGAAGTGACCAAAATAACCCCTTCACTCTACCACAATCATAAACAACTTCAAATTAAATTAGGACCCCTCAGAAACAAAAGCAAGCAACATTGCATTTGTAAAGTGGATTTCTTTTTGAAATATTGCTCATATGTAGATCTGATAACATCATATAAGTGTCCAGTGAGTTTATAATGCACTGCTTGTGTGCAGTAATTCCTTTTTGATGGAAGTGACCACAAACTTACCACCAGCCCCAGCACAAGGCTGCGCACTCGCTCTCCAATCTCAGGCGATATGTCGTTGCCAAACTGCTGCAACGTAGTAAGGAAGCGCTTCAGCTTGCAGAGTTGGCGGGCGCCACAGGCTGGCGGGAGCTGCTGGTTGGACAGCGAGGATGTTGATGACATGGCCGGCCCGTTACTGAAGCCGTTAGGAGTGGACGGCGCGCCGTTCAGTGATGTGGGAGAATGGCTGCTCCCGTTTAGCACTGAAGGCACACATAAGGGGGAGACAACATGAATTAGGTCAGTAGTTTCTGAGGGACCTGAAGGGCATCGACCACATCTGCGGGCAGGATGGGGGCTGACACTCTTGTACTGTATCCTGCTGATGGAAGAGTGCATGGAAGATTACATACAAGCACACAAAATGATGCCATGAAGGTGGCATTAGATGCATGCATATTTATTGTCACAATCTTGTGTGTTTTTTTGTGCATCTTCAGCTGTCTCACAAGTGTTACCATGCGACTCCCCTCTGCTGCCACCTGCTCTTGTGTCAGTCTATTTCGCTCTGTTCCTCAAACTATCCCCCACCCACCAACTCACTCACTAGGACACAACTATAAGAGGAACTTGTAAATGAGGTGCCAAAAATAGTTCTGTGACCTGTGTTACTTTTATTCCAACGGCAGGTGTGTAGCTAAATGTGGCGCTGCACATGCCCACCATCTGAAAACAGATTTGTTGCTTTGAGGTTCAGAATAGTATGAAGATTCATACACATATATGTGTAGTAGTGATCCATTTGATCTTAATGTGGGCAAACACATTCACACATGCTCAAACATGATGACCTTTCTCGCTTTTTTTACACTGGCAATGTTTTAGTTTTTTTCCCCTACAATTTCTGTTGACACTTATATTTGACCCTCTCCACTTAAACATTGTATAGCATGTCCATGCTTGAGATAAATGCCCCCAAACAGGGGTCCTTATTAGATTAACCCACCTAACCTGAATAAAAGTTAACAGACAAACACAATAAAGTAGTTCTGGGCCAACCAGTATGATCCCAACATTCTAAACCTGTGTTCTGGCTTTAGTGAGGAAGAGGAGAGAGATGTGCAAGGAGAGCGTTACGTCATAACAGGTGAAAGAACATGGCCTGACAATACTATATAGGGAAGAAAGTAGCCTCCCCACAGCAACGCCACCCTGACTGATGCCCGCTGCCCTGCCACCCTCCTATTAGCTGGTGAACAACACAGACACACAATGCTACAGCCGCCCTCGCACATGCACTCAAAGCCACTTGTCAACAGCAAGGGCATTTTCTGTAGCTCACCAAAAAGACTGCTGAGGAGCACAATTTACGCTCAAGTAGCATCAAAGCTTGGTCACCAGAACAGTTAAGAATCACACATTTTGGAGGGTCTCTTCGAACAAGTATTGGGTGTTCAAGACTGATGAAAAACCAACACAGTGCATGTACACTGAGGACAGTTTTAAGAACCCTAGGCTATTTTGTTTTGTTTTGTTTTGTTTTTTACTCTCTACTCAATGATGAGCGTGTTTATAAGGTAAAGATCGTCACAAAAAACATCAACAAAAAAAACTTGTCAGATCTGTTAACTGCACCTCTCATGAACTCATCATTATTGCACTTTAAAGTTATTAGCGTGGCTAATGCAGTATCTTAAACACAAATCCAAGACTGAAAAGATCTGTGCAAGAGATCCTTCTTTTCATTTTTTGCTTTCTGTATTTAGTTTATATATATATGTATATCTCTGTGTAGAAAACATGATATAACTTATGATACATCCAAATTTGCGGCAGTAAAAATAATCACGCTGCTTTTAGTGTCGAGTGTTAGTGCATGACCACAACCTTTGTCATAATGACATATTCTTACTTTATATCACTGTGTAGTAGCACCTTAAGTTGTTTTGTAAAACACTTATTTAGCCTTAATTCAAACTACATTTAACCTAAAGTGGGAATAATGCTTACTTAAGTAATGCATTTGAAATAGACTAATCATAATAAGTAATAGTAAAATTTAATTTACAACATAATTAAAAAACATACATTAAATTGTATTTACAGTATAGAAAGTATTCTTTAATTACAAAATGATCTAATCTCAGTTTAAGAACATGTGGACTTCAATTCTGTCCTAAAGGCAGTACTGGTAGCTACTGTTTTATGATGGTTTCCATGAGCTGTTCAGCAAAAAGTTACTTGAGTTTATTGCTTGCTGACATACTGTTGAGCATGAAAGTAAAACAAAATCAAAACTCACATACATCCCGAACTGCATATGATTGTAAATAAATGCATTAACTGTACTTAAGGTGTTACCAAAAAAAAAAAAGAGAAGAGATGTTTTTTTACTTGATTTACTGGTGGCAGGGGTGAAAGAAGCATTACGACTGGTTGCTTGGTTGACAGCCGGGGGTGGTGGAGGCATGGTTGGTGGGGTGGACCTGGGCTGGTTTTTCACATCCGCAGGTGAATCTGGCATTGTTCCAACCTTCTGCACTCTGCTACCTGGCAAAAGGGAAACCAAAAGGAGAGAACAATCGTCAGGATGGCGCACTACTGCCCCCCGCCCCCCAAAAAAGGTTCAAAAGGCCAGCACTGACATTGTCACCTGGGAGCCAAGTTTCTTAAGAACATAAGCCTTATCAAAACTACCGAAGCAAATCAATGTAAGGTGTGGAAATGGCCTCAAATGTGTATTGTGTCTCTGTTGGTTTTAGCAAAACAGGCCTGGGAGACACACAGTAACACCTGCTCACCCACTCAGCTGCTGCTGACTGAGACACCCCCCTCTCACTCTCCTTCACACACACCGTGTCGCTCTGACATCCCAATCAGTGGCCTTCCAATCTAACCTACGCCACTCACATACAAACACGCACACATGCACACACTCCTTCCCGGCTGTCCCTTCTCGTCCCCCGCTTCAGACAGCCAACTTGACTGCCAGTGACAAGTGCAGCTGGATCTGCTGCCGTCCATCATTGGGGACTGACTTTCAGGAGCGCTCCATCCTGCTACCACAGGCTCCAGTGTCCTCTGCCAGAGTCCCTGCCAGGACCAAACAAGGCAAGAGCAGGCTGGGTGGTGTGAAGCAAATAGATGGCATGGCTATTCACCGAAGAGCAAAAGCAGATGCAGGTGGATGTGGGGGTATTCTGTATGTCTCTAGTCTATATACAAACATACACATATCAAGTATGCCCGCCAAGGAGAATGATTCGTCCACCATTTGGTTATTTGTGTGTTTATGGTATGGTATGCTTTTGTTTCCTCAATATGTGTGGAACATACAGACGCCTGAAATGTATTTCTCAAAGCCCACAGTCTAAAAAACAAAACAACATAAATCAATAACAATTCAAGCCATTCATACATACTTTGTAGAGGGGTGGAGAATGGGCCAATTATTTTAATGATGCAGATACGTGATTTTCCCACCTTTTGCTAAAACTGCAAAATTTTGCAATACTTTTTCTTCATTTCCCCATGAATAATGCATGAATCTTAAAGACGGAATCCGTGCATATCCAGGGGGAGAGTACCAATTTGAAGCTATACAATTTGGTGCGAGTCCAAATTCCAATTAAGTATTGCTCGACACTCTACCATATGCCATATTGTTTGTGATGCATTGGTAGACGGTGTTTCCTTTTCTCGATATTTGCATCTTTGCCCTTTCCGTTGCTGGAACCAGATCTTTTTGAAACATCATAACTTGAGCACGTAACTGTGATGACTTTAACCTCTTGCGAGGTACACAGCTTCCAGCCAGGTGTGCATAAACACAACAGCGAGCAGTAGGTGTGATGTTTGCAACAAAACGAAGCCAGTTAATTAAAAAGGATTGCTTGGCAAAAACATTCCAAATAACAGCACAACGTGTTGTCATTCACAGTAAAACCGTAAGATGCAGACCACATTGAATGTTGAACAATGTTGTGCCATTTGTTTGACTTCAGACAATGTGCCTCATGTTTCAGCAGAAGAGAGAGAAATAAGTCATGTTTGTTTTGAAAATGCCAGAGCCGTCATGAGATTGGTCTTTGTGATGATCCTGTGCGCTGCTCCGAAAAATAAAATCAAAATAAACCCAACGGTGCTTTTAAATCCCCAACTGTCTTTTCATGCCATCTGTAAACTGCTAAGGGATCTACAGTATTTGACAGCTGATAAAACACTAAATTGTAATCACGGGGCAATTATAAATGATTGACAATATTTTCTGTTTATTTAATCAACAAAACTCCTGCCATAGTTTGCTTCAGTCCTATTTCTGAGAGGTCACTGAGAAACCTTCAGCAGTTGGTCTCTGTATTTAAAGAGTGTCACTGCAGACTATGCTGTGTGAGGGTCATCGACATGGTGATCCTCAAGAGCACGAGGGGCAGTCTCCCCACGCTAGACACTCTCAACATAAACACACAAGGTTGGAGATAGAGGCTAGTATAAATAGATGCAGCTATTCTCTTCTATAAGAAGCGGAAACACATAAACAAGCCACCCGTGCTGACGAAGTTTCCTGTGGGGAGGCTGCCATATGGCACAGTCAACCTCCTCTTTGATTAAATGTGCAGTGTCACTGTATGAAACTGTGTACTTTTTGTGTGCATATGTGTCCTGCAATGCACCTCACAGAGACTATGTGAAGCCATTCCAGAGGCCAAACTGCTGTTTGGTCACTTTACTTTCTTTGGGACAGGAGAGTAAAATAAAGGAGAGAATACAAGCATGGGGGGCTGCCCAGTCTGTTTACTCCCTCTGTGGGATTATAGACAGCTGTATAATCTGAACAGCTACAGGGACAGGGCTCACACACACACACACACACACGCACACACACACACACCAGGCTAGGGATTTCACTTTTTAATACATTAGGAAGTCTGCAACCCCATCTGTGGCCATCTGTGCTCCCACTGTGCTGTGCGTTGAAGGACGAAACACTCTCAGAGAAAGCAGTAGGGAAAGAAAAAGAGAGAATATCAGGTAAAGTGAGGTGGTTAAGTCCAGGTTTGGACCATGCCCCCCTATGAGTCCGCATTAAGAGGGAGCAGATGTGTCGCTGTCACTCCTGCACTGACGATTAAACTGAAAATAAACAATTACAATTTATCTCTGCCCTGCTCTCGCTTGACTTTTTGAACAGCTGTACATCTGCACGTTTGATGTAATCCGCCCTAAAAGATAACTCACCAAAGAAGCTCTAGTCTAGAATGTTCTCTGTCTGCTGCTCTCCCCTTGTGTCATGATGAAACAGGATGAAAAATCACTCTCTGCAAGACACCCAGCACCAAATATCATGGAATAAGTAGCGCGCCGGGCTGTGGAGCTCCGTCCTTCTTTTGGGCTCTTATTATGTACTAAAGAACACATGGCTTCATTAAATTTCTACAAACACAACATGAGTACATATAGTCAACACCATCTTGTTATGAAAGAGAACCTCGATGTATTGATCTGAATATATCTTAGTGTATGTTAATATGTGTTCATGCCGCACTGCAATGGAAACACAGCTGCAACTTATTAGTTTTAGCTAACCACTGCGAAGAAGTTCCTTTAAATCCTCCTGTCCGTTCAATCGCTCGTACTCCACAGAGACTCTTGTCAGTGACCACATAGTCCTAAAACTCTCTCTCAGTCTGTCACTTAAACTCTCCCTCCCTCCTTCCCACTGTAATTCGCCCAGTCTCCAGGAATGCTGTTGTTTTTAATTTCTCCCAGCTGCTCTGGCTGGCTGCCCAGCCGCCTGCCTTCCCACATCTGTTCCCTATGAAGCCGCTGAGGAGTCCACACAAACAGAGCCTGAGCCTCTGGCCCACAGACCCCCACCAGGCCTTCGAATGAAAATATGGGGTTTGCAGCCTTGGGCCGTGGACCACAGATACATCTCCTTCTGCACCCCTTACTCTAATAATATCTGCCTGATTTCCATCAGGATAAACTGCCGAGGCTCAGTAGTGCACAAGCTCATCTCCTGAGGAGAAATAACAATCTATAGAAAGAACATTTGTTCTCTCGGTATGGCTAATCATTGTGAGGTAAGATTTGTTTATTTGTGTCAGCACCAATTCGGCCCCTTCAGACAGATCCGGACTCTGCTTCATCTTGAGCTGATTTAGAGTTCAGAGGCTTTTGAGCCCTGACTAATGACAGACTGTGTGGCATGGATGCACACGCACACACGCAGACACACACACACATACACACACACACGTAAATGCATATGACATACAGTATGTTGGCAGTATAGTTATGCTCAAACTGCAAACAAAATCAAATGACGGTGGAGATGCAATACTAACTGAACAAAGGAGCCAAACAGAAAACTTCCAAAGGTTCGTGGGTTCGCCTTAACAAGCACTCACAATAGCCATTCTATATTTTTATATAAGATGGGCAGCAAATTATAGTTGCAATTTTGTTTTCTTTAAACTTCTGTTTAAATGGGCATCTTGGCAACAAAAAAAGGAGCGCACAGGCTGCAAGTGAGTGTGGATTAAAGACAATTTATCCAGAGTTAAGGGTAGAGGAGTTGTATTTGTCTCTCTGAGCTGCAGGGATCTTGTCATCCAGCGCTCATATCTGTGAAAGCTGTTATTGATGTAATTGTATTGAAGTTCTTGCGACCATCTGTTGTCCTTGGGGAGGGTCTGGCTTCTCTCGTCGGCAGTGAAGTGGTTATGTGCAGCACATCACTGCTGCAGACGCGCTCGCTGAGAAAAAAAACTTCCTTTTCAGATTTTCCCAACGGCTGCTAATAAAATCCAGATGTTAGATTGAGCTGACTCCCTCACCTCTCCTCCTCTTTATGTCCTCCCTCTACTTGTGTCATTCTCCATTTCTTCTCTAGCCCACTCCTCTTCCTCTGCCTACAACAGTACTAATCATTTATTTCAGCTCTTTCATCTTCTTCCCCGCCCCTTCGTTTAATACCTCCCCACAAGGATCCATCCATCTACACCTCTTTCTTTTTGCTGCAGCCACTAACCCAGAGTCATTTCTAAATAAAGGAAGGTATTTGTGACATTTAGTGAAGGTAGGCTGGGCCAAGAACAACTCCCTGGCTAGCCACACACATCTGGAGTGTGTTAGAGTGCCAGTAGTACCAACCATGGTTCTCCCAGCAAGCACACATGAAAAAACTGATCACATAACTGGATCATAGAAAGTGTTGATCTATCTGGAGTTCTGGACTGTATGCATAATCGTATTCATATTATGATGTTGTCACCCAAAACAGCTAATGCTCCGTGCAGCATCCGTGTACAACAATGCTCTCTTTCATAGGCTGTGATGCTTTCCCCTACAAAAGAAGATGAATTAGCACTACTTATGGGATTTGCATAACTGTTTACTACTTGGGATTTAGTATGTATCCTGGTATGCATACAAAGAGTACAGGGATGGCTATGGGGATTCTGATGTGGGAACAGATATATTGACACAGACAGCTTTCAGTTTAGTTTACAATTAGAAGAAGATCCAAATTAAGTTAATATAATGTCTTCTGAAATTATGGAAGCACAATGTTGTGTGCATGTTCGTGTGTGGCTCCAGGGTCTCTGTGTGAGAGGAGATGAACACCTGAACATCAATAACTGTCATGAGGCCACCTGGGACCCCACAGCCAGCTTGCACCATGGGCACACAGCCATCACCAGCACAGCTGCCACAGGGAGCCGGGGGGGGGGGGGGGGGGGGGGGGGGGGGGGGGGGGGGCTGTGGGCAGAGAATTAGGGGAGGAAGTAAGAGTGCACGGACACACAGGTATTTAAGAACGTGACTGTACTTGAACATTTGGGACGGGAGAAAAGGCAGACAGAAATGAGGAGACAGGAGTTTCTGCCCAGCATCACCTCTGTTCTCACTCATCTTCTTTTCCTCGTTCTGTCAGCTGTGAGCCTAATTTTGCCAGCTGTGAGCTTTGCCTCTGGCTGCCACGTCCCAACATTGGGCCAGACTTCCTTCCCTCTCTCCGATGACCTCAGTTAGCAGGCACCATCAGAAATGAGTGACATAATTCCTCTAAATACCCAAAGGACTACTGCTGATAATAGCATGAGATGAGTTCCACACCTGAGCTTAACTGGAGCGACTGTAAAAGTACAACAAAGTTTCCAACTTTAGACCTCTCTGATTCTTGAAACATTATCCTGCATATTTCCATTTATTACTGAGATCATCTATTACTGATGTTGGCCTTATGCAATGTCTCATATTGGTTCTTTCCTTTTGCATACTCCACACTCCATATCTACACCCCACAGATGTCGAGTGTGTTGAGTATAACTGACTGGCAAAGGGATCGTATTGATTCACTAGAAATCCCAGTTGTTACAGAAATGGGAATGTTGTCCCTGAGTCAAAATGCCAACAAAGGAAAGATCTGTCGACACACAGGAGTCAAGTAAATACATTACAACATCCATCCAACATCAGTACCAGGAAAAAACAAATGGAAAAAAATACTGTGTTCCCTTCCTATATTGTGATTCACATTTTGCAGATTCAGTGCATTTTCAAATTTATATCACACATAATTCGCCATATCACAGGATTTTTAGTGTATGCTGGAATTTTGTTGTTGTAAAATAAACACATCCTAGCCTAAAACATTGCAACTGTTAAAAAAAAGAATAACAATAGGAAAAAAACCCATTAAAACACATTAAAAGGCATTAAATGTACATAGTGTGTAGTAGTACTGTACATTACTGTATGTTTAAGAGTTTAAAAGTTGTTTAAGAGTATAGAAAGTAGGGCTGGGTGCTTTTATGATCGAGATCGAAGATCGTGATAAATTTCCCATCGATCACGATTAACTGTGTGCGTGTTTCCTCGATCTAACACGGAGGGAATGTGCGTGACAAAAGCCAATCACAGTCATCCTTTTCCGGCTCCACTTCCGGTTGCCAGTTGTGGGAGTAAACAGAAACCACGTCTCCTCGGCTGGCCCGGCCTATAGTGAAACTGAAAGTCCAGGTCCAACTCAGCCGTCGTCACATGGAGCACTCTTCGCCCTGGCTCCGTACTGGCGATGGAGGCGGCTGGCAGCTCCACGAATTTGCAAAGCCAGTTGTGTGGCGGCGTCTCCAAAGCGACCGGGAGCAATGCTATTAACTAGCCGATGTGTAAGGTATGTCGGCACCCTCAAAAAAATAAGTAAATAAATAAATAATAATAATTAAAAAAAATAGAAAACACTCAACATTTATTTTTTTTCATTTGAAGAAGTATGACCCAAGTGATTATATGGAAAGCATTAAAATGTGACCGCAGTCAGTACAACTTGTCACTCTCTGCTGCCAGCACACATCCATGTAGCATTAGCAGTTAGCCACTGCTAGGGGCGACCAATCAATCAATTGTGTCATCATTGTCAAAGTTCAAACTTGTTAATCTGTATTGTTATTAAAGATGATGCACATTTGAAAGTAGCAATAATGTTAACAAGGTATGTAGCATCATAACTGGAGAATGTTAATGTTTACAATCCTATTTGCCAACATTATTCAGATGGCGCAGTTAGCACGTGTATCTCCAAAAATACTCAGGACTTCAAGCTAGTGCACTGTTGTTATAGTTTTATATATTCGTTGCACTATTGAGTGAAAATTGTTCTTATATTTCTCTATATTGTATTTCCCTCATTTGCTTAGTATGCCAATATCATGTTGGGATTACTGTTTTAAATATTGACTGTGAGAAGTGTTGTTAACAAAAGGTGTTTATAAAATGTTAAACTACTGTCCAGCTTCTTTAGTTTTTAGTACAGATACTTTAAAACTGGCTATTTTAAAAAGTTTTATATATATATACATATATATAAATCATAATAATAATCGAGATCGAACGATATGAAAAATCTTTGTTGTGATCATTTTTTTTTTTTTTTTTTTTTTGCCAGCTCTCCCAGTTATAACAGAGAGTGTTCTGTAAGAGTATAGTAGCGGTTTATAGGACTGTGGGGAAGAATCCCCAAAATATTTACACACTACTTTGTGGTCCGGCAATAAATGAGGGAATACTCTATACTTAGGATTGATATTGATTAAAGCAGTTATATTTAAAAGTTTTTAAACCCACATAGAATGAAAGTGTCCCTGAACTAAAGACGTAAGCAGGTTTGAAAATGATGAATAAATGTTTATGATCTTAAGTGCCCTGCCTGGAAGCTACATGACATTATTGCGATTCTTTTGAAATGATAAAGAGAATATTGTGATACTAGTCTATGCGATTCTTTTGAAATGATAAAGAGAATATCATGACACTAGTCTATGTGACAATAGATATTATTTCAATTCATTTTCTGTACCGCTTTTACTCACGAGGATCACAGTTGTGCTGGAGCCTACCCCAGCTGACTTTGGCCAAGAGGCAGGGTATGCCCTCAACTGGTCACCAGCCAATCCCAGAGCACATATAAACTAACAAACATTCAGGCGAACATTCACCCCTAAGTAAAATTTTAGAGTGTTAAATCAACCTAGCATCTATGTTTTTAAAAAGTTGGAGGAAGCCAGAGTACCTAAAGAAAACCCACACAAGCATGGGGAGAGCATGAAAACTCCACACTGGAAGACCTGAGTCTGGATTTGAACCCACGACCTCAGAGCTGGATGTGCTAATGACTCGGTCACAATGCCACCAACATTACAGCATATCAGAACAAAATTCTCAAACACCATGCAAACTTGCCCCAACAGCTGCAATGACAGCTTAATTTGATTGATTGCTAAGTGCATGCTATAACACACTTTTGGTGTCAATTCACCAAAAGTGTGTTATAGCATGTACTGAAACCTTTCTGGCATCCAATGTTTCAGAAATTGAAGCATTTCGGTTGAGAAAAGTGGAAGCTCATTTGATCCCCAAAAAGCCATAATTATTATTATTTTTTGACTGACTGAATCCAATCAAAATAGAGACACAATTACCGGTAGGTTGATCATTTGGCCTTTTTGATGCATAATTACTTTTATAAGAATGTTGACACAAACAGTTTAGCAGTCATGAAAAAGAAAATTCACCATAAAAACCAGGGTTAAAAAAATTAAATGGACTTCGGGAATTACGTAATCAAACCTGATTGAATAAACAACCAATAAGCTATTCAGCAATCAAAAAACATATTGCGGGTCGTCTGTCTAAACAACTACTCCAACAAAAATAACTTCCATCAGCTATATGCAGCTTGGCCCAGCACCAGTTAGCTCATCAAGCTTTTAATTACACTGTTAATTGTATACAAGGGCAGCCTGGGAATAGGGCAACAAGGTCTCGTGAGGACCCATCTTGACAATTATGACAATGCGGATGTTTGTTTCTTGTTTACCAACAGAGTTAAACAAGCGGAAAATGCTTTGCAAACTGCACTGTACAGAGAAGATGTGCGACTTGCATCACTACCTGACTAGATGAGTGAGGCAAAGCTTGGGGCTGTAAAGTTGAGTAGGGAGAACTAAATATCAGGAGAAGCTGAAGGCCGCCTACAAAGAGTTATGCACTTTTATGTACTGTATCTGGATCAGTTCATGTTGGTCACAAGAGGGTGTGTGGTTGTAATAGTTGGGGAAAGAAGCTGGCGTGGGAATAAGTTCAGGGCATATGAGCTTATTGTATTTGTGGGAGAGTTTGGCTGGAGTCTCCACAGAGTGACCTGTCTGTCATAGAGCTCCGCTATAACACAAACATCCTTTTAACCCCCTCCCCAACACACACACACACACACACACACACACACACACACACACACACACACACACACACGCAAGACCACACTGCAACTAACACGAGAAACGCTTGCTGTATGATTTTCACAGAGTTCATTCTCCCCTGAATGTACATCCATTGATATTTTAGTGCATGGAGCTTGTTGCCTGTCCGTCTTTCCCTCACATTGAGCAGATGTTCTCCCTCCACTTCTTCCAGGAGCATTGTTTGAGTAGGTGTATCCAGGAAACAGTGGCCGGTGCTCACTTCCTGTGTGACAGGTGTGCGATGGAGGCCTGACAGCTGCTGTCCTACCCGCTCTCCCCGTCTTGCTCTCGCTCGATCCCTCTCTCCTATTCCTTTTCTTTCCAACCAGCTGCACCAGAGCGCTCCACTGTTTGATCTGATGTTATAACGGCCGCCTGCTGATTTATGAAGTATAACAAATGCGTATATGTGCCTTCACTGTGCACACAGGTTATGGTATCGCACTGTTTGCCAGCTTCATGGACCATGACAACTCGCATAAGTTTGTCATGACACTAAGCTGTCACTCACTGTTAAGATGGGCGAACCAACAGCTCATTAGTCATCCTCCTGCTTCATGTCATCTACTTCATTTTTTTTTTTTCAGTGTTAAATGTCTTCTGTGTCACTATGGAGCTGTGAGTGCGAACAAAACGGTCTGTATACCCTGAGCTGCTCATTGTCTTCCAGCGCTCTCACACCACTTTGTTTGTCCCACAGACACAATAACAATAGGTCCTGATGTAAGTCAGGCAAATGCAAGGTGTTCTGCATTACACCTTCCGTCCGCTACCCACTTCTTTAAACATGCCTGGAACCCCAGGAAGGCAGAATGTGGTAGTTGGGGTGGGGGTGGGGGTGGGGGGGGGTGTTCATTTGACATCTGACATTTTCTCCAACAGCCGAGACACGAGGCAAAATAAATACCAACAATATGCCTCTGGGACAATCACTGACTGCAGGACAGCTCCATGCAAACAAAGAGCGTCGATAATGATTATTGTTTATCATATGGCTGATGAGCGGGTTATGGTGAGAGTGAGGAATGGCATCCAATGCCACCAAAGGAAGAAATTTTGTGCGCTTTACCTCACCAAGTTAACTCCATGAGGTAATTTTGTGCGCTTTACCTCACCAAGTTAACTCCATGAGGTACATCTACTTAGATCCAAACATTCGGCATTATTTTTTTTTGTAATAGTTAAAAAAAAATTATGTTCTTGTAATGGATCTCAGTGGCGGCTTGTGTAAATTGGCTCTTCAAACTGGCTGTTCAATGTAAAGATAGAGCAAATTTTGTATCAATAATGTCTCCCTAAAATGTTTTAAACAAAAAGGCGACTGAGGCTTTCATTGAAGAAAATACCACTTTTCTCAGAAATTTATAACAAATGTTTTACATGAAAACTAAATGATGTACAATACCATGATTTCTTTGTAAGTGGGGTGCATAGCCTTTGATAAGTCCTCTTTTCTCTCAGACAAATACTACTTGTTCACACTCACATTCGCTTCTTTGGGCAATAAAGAATTTAGATGAACCTAATATGCATGTTTTTGGAATGCGGGAGGGAGCTGAAGTACCCAGAGAAAACCAACACAAGCACTGGGAGAACTAGACTCAAATGTAAAGAACAAAAAAACCTCACACTCAATTAAATGTAAAATGTGGACTGACTTGGCTTTTTAAAGGTTATATTATTTTATATACTGGTACTTAAAAAAAAGAGAGGCGCTTCTTACCTATTACAAATGGGATCATCTCTCGCCGAGGGTAGCGTTTGACACCATCAAAAATAAACCTTACACTCAGACTGATGTCTTAATGTCACGATAACCATCACTCTTGGACAAGAAAACATGTAGCCTCGCATCATCTGCATTACAGATACCCCTGCAAAGGCTAAACTGTCCATTTTACACTGGAATTACTGCTATATAGGCAATGATTTTGCATAAAAGGATCAGGGTAGAGTTTGTGTGCGTGCGTGCGTGTGTGTATGTGTGCGCTCGTGTATTTGAGTGTGTGAGCAGAGGCAGAGGAAGGAAGGCTGGAGCCGAGATTAAGGTCCGTTCTCCTAACTGGTAACAGAACGGCATTCAGCAGCTCAGCTCCCATTTGAAGACGGACGGAACCATCTGTGTGGCACAGGATCTGTTTCCAGGAGATAACAGCTTTTTAATTTGACAAATGCTGCTTTTATATATATATATATATATATATATATATATATAAATAAAGAGAGCATAACCTATGTAATGCTCCTCCATTGCAGCAGATTGCTTTCAGGTGGAAGTCTTAATCATTTCAGCCTGTGTTCTTTACTTTAGTAATGGTCACTCCCTGTCTGTGATAAAGGCCACAGTGTAGGGCAGTAGGAAGGGGTTGCCTTATATCGAGACTTGCTGGTGATATGAACTTCCCATTGTCTCTGTCGCCCCGTTCATCTGGCTTGATTAAAACATTGCTACTGTAGATTAGCCCAGCTGCTTCCTGTGTCTGACTCTGATCTGAGCACACTTCCAGCCATGCGCTCCCACGAAGTGGAGCAGATAGGAGGTGGGCTGGTGCAGCGAGACGACAGGGACACAGAAGAGGGTTAGAAGAAGGTCACGGGTTTCTGGGCATGTGAGGAAGTACAAGGTGAGGAGGGAAAGCGGGAGGTGAAATAGGCACAAGACAAGGAAGGGAGGAGGAGGAAATGCTTTTCTCCTCTGTGTTTGCATTGAATTCATACCACACATCAATGTGTACTGTATGTGACAGTATTTATAGCTGAGTGGCTCTGTCTGCTAGAAATGTGCCTTCTTTTTGAAGGCATGATCGGAGGTGCAATTTGTCTTGGGGGTAATTCTGGGAAAATGAAGCAGCAATCCAACAAATAATTAAGAGATATTTTCCTCCATGAATGTCTGCATGGTAATTGGTGGGTTTCACCTTCTCTGCATGCATGGCAAGTCAAAATCAGACGTCTTATAATTGCTGTGGATGTAAAAAAGTGTTGTGTAATGGTTTCAGAGTGTTGTGTGTTATTCTTCAGAATCTAAGCAAGTATGTATGCATATAAGGAATGGTGCCAAAATAAGAAAAAGTGACATTTTACACACACACATTTGGGGTTTTACTTGGCCTCCACCCTTAGCTTTGCTCCCACGCTGTGGTGTCAGCGGGCCGGCCGGCCACTGAGTGTGTTTCTCATTGCTTCAGATGTTGGGAAGCTCTTCAAGTTCTCCACTCTATTCTTTGACATTCCCCCTTTCCCAAGAGAGGATTGGCAGACTTGTCGCAGTAATGTCAAACACATGTGAAGCACATACACACTTTGGATAGAGTGGAGCAAGCGGCAACCAGAATCACGATGTGTTTGGACTAAAGCCGCTGAGACTCTTAAGAATCAAACTTTGCCACGCTCGTCATCAGTCTGCAGTCTTCAAGTCCATCACGCTCCTGTTGTGAGCATCCGTGCAGCTCCCACAATCAACCACGGCAAAAATAATGTACAGTGCTCTATATTGCGGTTCACCTATTGCAGACTCGGTGCATTGTGGATTTTGTATTATTTTCATATCATGCATAATCCACCATATTCCGGGATTTTGAGTGTAGGCTGCATTTTTTTGGTGGTAAAATAGA
Organism: Phycodurus eques; assembly: GCF_024500275.1. NCBI lineage: Eukaryota > Metazoa > Chordata > Actinopteri > Syngnathiformes > Syngnathidae > Phycodurus > Phycodurus eques. The sequence continues at coordinate 26,762,124 of NC_084526.1, read as the reverse complement.
CACATCTTGCCTTAAACATTAAAACGCTAAAAAAAAAAAAAAGAAAGAGGAAAATTCGTTAAAATACATGACAAGGAATTTAATGTACACAGTGTAGAGTATCCCTGTGCATTTACTGTATGCTTAACTATGGTAGAGATTAATAGGAGTGTGGGGAAGATTGTCTGGGGAGGTTCATTCAATTTAAATAATGAATGAATAAATAATCCCATAAATATGTTACTTTGCGGATTTCACCTCTTGCGGGGGTGATCCGGAACCTAACCCCCGCGATAAACGAGGGATGACTGTATTTCTGAGAATGGATTCCATTTAAGTCACTCAGTGCAGTGCCAGAACTGCCTTGCAAGGTCCGGCCTGGCATTCATGGGAAAATCAGGGTTCAGTGTTGGAATCTAAGATTCTCTTACTTCATGTAGGTCATCAGATGACAACAAAGAAATGCCTGATTGTGTGAGAATTTGTGTGAGACAAAATTTAAGCATATCAAGCAAGTATTATTTTGAGTTTCCATCAATATCCATATATTTCCATTGTCCTCATTAGTGTCGTGGGTAACCTGAGGCCTGAGCCAGGAGTACTCCCCGGACTGATCGCCAAGGAAACGTACAAATAAAAAGGCATTCAAACCTATAGACATATAGAGTCTTCAATGAACTGTACATGCGTGTTTTGGGATGTGGGAGGTACCTTGAGGAAACCAGCGCAAGAACAAGGAGAAAATGCAAATACCACACAAGATGGCCATAACCAAGATTTAAACCCACAACCTCAGAACTGTCAGGCAGATATGCTCAGCACTATTTCACCATCCTGCCTACTTTAAATTTAAAGTACGAGACATTTATCTAACAGAGCCATTGCAGTGATCAAAACCATTCAGAAGCAAATTTCTGAGGGGAATGATGGTGGTTCACAATCACAAACCACACGAGCTTTCCAGACCAAGCTCATTTACTGTAACTGTACATTGCAAATTGTGCAAGTCAAGTAGGCGCACACTCAAAAAGACCCCAGCTTTTCACATGGTCTGTGCCTTCAGTCAGACACAACACTGATCGTAATGTAGTTGACAGACGGCGAGAGGCCGCGCACACGTGCACACGCACAAGGCTGATGTGTTTGGCTTGTCTTGTTTGTGGCGGCCCAGGTGTCTTTGTTGTGCTGACCACCTGACTGACTCGCTGTGAGTTGGTAGCGCACGCCCACCTGAGACCATCTGCTCCACTCGTTAATTAGGAGGCAGGCGGCTTCACCTGCACTGCCCGCATTTAAATCACAATAATTACCACACAGCCCACGCGCAAATACAATAAACATGAGTTTTTTTTTTTTACTGCAGCAAATGACCAACACGAGAAGACACCCAGAAAATGATAGAAGAGCAGAAAAACACCTTCACTACAGTATGATATGATCAACAAAATGGTGTATTTCAATAAATAACGATGATAAAAACATAAACCAACAAACTTTCAGTCTTCAGTATTGCTCTCTCCTAAAACCTCATCCTACGTTCGCTTATGATGATGAACACACACGAGGCTCTTATCACAAGCTCGTGGCAAATGGGCAGTGAATAACCACTCACGCTGGGGTCATAATGAATGGCATGCCTTTTAAGAGCACTACTTAATGATGAAGAGGGGACATCTGCCTCAGTGGGCCGGTCAGCTCTGGAAGGAGTGAGGCGGAGATGATGCCTGCTTGGTGATGGACGTATCCTGTGCGGTGAGGCAGGGCGTCTGCACTGCGGTTTCAACCTTGCCTGTAACCTCACATCCATTGTTGGAGTCTATTATCGACTGTTCAATTATTCAGATGATATTTACCAGGGCCAATTATACGGGGCCGTGTGTCCTGCAGAGAAAAAGGCCTTTGTGTTTTACTGTTGCACACACTGAGGTGGGAGAGAGTAGTGCTGTGAGGCCGTTCAACTGGGGGTAGAACTTCAGGTTTCCTCACAGGGAGTGTCTCCATGGGGCCTCCATTGGCTGCTTTTAAAATCATCTTTATGGCAGATTTACTTTCATTTGCTGCCATATTATCTTTCATTTCTGTGACGAATACCCTCACCGGTGCGATAGAGATGCTGCTGCTCTTCTACTACATTCAATTTTGAGACTAATGCTTCAAAACAGGACAAAAGATAGTACATAAGGTTGGAGAAGTTGTCATGTGGCACCAAACGGTTCAGTACAGAGTAAATGTCTCAATTTATCCCCTCTCACCTCCATCACCGCCTTCCAGTCAAGGTGGACACGATGCAAAGCGGAGCAAAGATTTTGTGTCATCACTTTGTTTCAACATCACTTTGATGTGCAGGACAGACCTCTCCCTCTCTCCCTTGCTTTCCCTCGCTCTCTCTCATCCTTACCTTTATTCCCGGCAATAAATGCAAACTACATGGTTCATGTTCATAGTTCACGGGCTCATAAATACAACAAAATAACTGTAAACCATGTTGACAGCATATAATGTTAAAACAGCCTCACATACTGCAGTAGCTTTACTCAGGACACAACTAGAGTGGACATTGTTTTTTTTTTTTTTGCAGAGATTGGAAGATCTTGACATGCGTTATCTGATACTACCAGGATCTATAAAATATAAAAGTTGGCTACGGATTAAATCATGTCGACATGGAAAAAATACCACACACACACACATGCACACACACACACACTAAACACAATAAATGTTCCCTGACTGAAACAAAGTTGGATGCCGCTGATGATGAAGAAGTACAAATTGAACAATCTGAACAAGATAAGCCTTGTTTCCTAAGGAAGAAAGCAACACCATCAACACCATCAACCTGTTTGGCGGAAAATCCAAAATCAAACATCTCACACTGAGGTTTTAGACTGTTTTAAATTTTTACTGTCCATGTGGTTGTAGAATAATAAAATGTTAACTTACTCAGTGAAGGTCGAGGTCAAACTGAGATACGTGAAGAGGTGGTAATCCACAGTTTGTAGAATAGATTTTATATCGCCTCAATCCTCATTATTTTGAAGGGGGTGGGGAGTATACAGCTACTATGGATCGAATGGACACTGTTCCTTTTTGTTGAAATACTGACAGGAAGGGGAGAAAGAAGCAGCCACCATGAAACATATATAAAAATATGTTCAACTTTCCTTTGGCCGTTCAAAATTGTCTCTTGGGCTTCTGGGCGGGGTGGATCATTTACGAGGTATTTAATTTCTTTATTGTAACGGAAAAGGTTAGAAAGAATAATAAGAAAAGCAGGCAAGCCTCAAACACAATTAGTCTTTGGTTTTGTAGGATGTGAAATATCACTTGCCCAGTCCATATAAATCCGCGGTCTTAGTCATGTCCAGTTTTAGAAAGAACCAAGTAACAGACGAACAAGTCAAACGCTTAAACCCTCAAATCCTGGTGACTCCCACGTAAAAATTGCAAAAATATGAATATGCGGATCCTTGATTCTGCAGAGTGCGCCTTCATCCACGCGTGACTTCTTCTTTAGTTTACTCTTGCAGGAACAAAAGTCCAAAGACGTCCGATCAGTATAATTCCTCCCGTTTTTCTGTCTGAAAAGCAGTTATTGGCACTGTAGCTACAAAGGCGTGCGTGCAACCTTCTTCTCCACCTCCGCCGACTGTCAAGGCTTTGTGGCCACCGGGTTTACTTTTCAAGCATGTGCGCTCACGGAGTGCTTCTCCAGTGCAGAAATCAGGCTTTCCCCCTCTTGTTTTGTTCTCACTAATGAATGGAGCTGGCGAGCCCACTGTGCGCCCCGACCGCGGCTCTCTCGCCTCCTCCGTCTCTCTCTCTCTCTCGCTCTCTCTCTCTCTCTCTCTCGCGCGCGCTCTCCCTCTCTCTCGCGCGCTCTGTCACTCTGTCTTTGCTGTCCCCTCTGCAGCCTTCTGTCTGCGTTTAAAGACCATCTGGAGCGCTCTCTCTCTCTCTCTCTCTCTCTCTCTCTCTCTCTCTCTCTCTCTCTCTCTCTCTCTCTCTCTCTCTCTCTAAAGACATAAAGGAATCCCAATGCAACTTATGGGCTGACAATTACTGTAAAAAAAATAATAAATTAATTGTTACACAGCTGCATTTTAAACCCCATTGTACCTCGTGTCCTTTCTAATTATTCCAATCATAAAGTGACCGCAGGAGCTGGGTTATTGTTCGTCAGTTCCCTCTCCTGCCAGTGAGGGCCGCTGTTTCCCCACAACAAGACGCCAAGGGAAGCGTTACCAGCCAAAATGTTATCCTGCAGACATGCGTCTTTCTTTATTTACCAAAGAAAATATTGGGAAATACTATCTGATATCGAATAAGATGAGCGTGATTGTTTTTTTTAAACATATACCAAATGCATACGTTTTTGTAAGTCTTAATTTGTTTGTTTGTTTGCAGGTGCTCTATCACATATTAAGGCTGATGTGAAGATAAATGTAAGTACATCAGATGGACAGTTATTAAATGTCGGCTTCGCCTTTATTCCATGGAAGCTTTTATGCTCACATCCATTTTCCATTTTATTGCTCCTCTTCATTGGGCGTCTTTGTTGCCTGCTTTAATTAGCAGCCAGTAATATCATACAATCTATTTTTTGTTTAGGTTTTCTTTACACGCTGTTTATTATTGCCTTTTCTTTTAATTTATTGCTTAATCTTCAATTTAAACCCACCCACATCTGTCGCAATGCTCAACTCTTACCCATTGCATTCTTATGTTGAAAGGGTACAATATCGAAATGCATTGTATCTTAGTGTAAATTACTACTGATGAAACATACAGCATGTTGTATATCCATCCATCCATTTTCTTTCCCCCATATCCTCACTCGGGTCTCGGGCTGCTGGAGCCTATCCCAGCTATCATCAGGGCGGGAGGCGGGGTACACCCTGGACTGGTCGCCAGCCAATCGCAGGGCACATAGAAACAAACAACCATTCGTACACACATTCACACCTAGGGGCAATTTAGAGTCCTCAACCGAACTACCACGCATGTTTTGGGGATGTGGGAGGAAACCGGAGTGCCCGGAGAAAACCCACACAGGCATGGGGAGAACATGCAAACTCCACACAGGCGGGGCCTGGATTCGACCCCCGGTCCCCAGAACTGTGAGGCAAATGTGCTAACCAGTCGTCCACTGCACCGGCTGTTGTATATTCATGATTCATTATTCATCATGATAAAAATCTTAATTTGTCATTACTGGATTGTTATAAATATATTGTATGTATATTTGGCTATACGTTATTTTTACTTAACCTATTATGTTTTCTTTTTCACTTTTTTCATAATCTAAAGATTATAGGCACATGCATTTGTATTTGTGACCAGAAATATATTTGTCTGGGACTGTTGAAGTTTAAAGATTTGTTGGTGATGTATGCTGATGTGACCTATGGTCAAAGAGATTATAGTTTTATGATGACATTCATAGCCACCATAGACAAGGACACTATATTTTTAATGTACTGAAAATTGTTACAATTGTACTTAATTCCACTCTATCTACAGCTCACTAAATACAAAATGCAGTTTATTATGTGCAGCAAGTTCATTTTAAGAGTGAGACTCATCCACCTGTCCACAAACGTGCGCGCACGCAGGCCCACGTACACGCACACAGACACAAACATAAACACACATGCACACACACAAAGTCGCGATGAGGGACAGTAGACAATGCTGACACCCTCCTGACCCCCCCTGTGTCTACAGAACAAATAGAAGCAGCTTGTAAAGTACACACAGACAGCTGCTCTGCCCCAACTCCAGTCTCACCAGCCGTACCAGCCACCAACACAAATGTCGCTTTCATATCAAGCCAAGAGCACCTCGGACTAAATAATGCACATGCACTGGGAAGGTCCGGCTCTTTTTTTCTCTTCTTCTTTCAGCAAAGCAACAGCTCCACATGGCGCTCAACCAAGCAGGCCCACTTTTGACCACTTGAAGTCTGGTGCCAACCTTTTTACTTACACCGAAACAGTGGTGTTACTCTGTGCCATCAAAGGAAGGAAACATACAATCACAGTGCAGTTTACCAACCCTGTGCCGATACAAAGATGCGTAGTCCAGTATGAGATGTGATATGGCTACCAGGAGATGTGTGTAGAGTAGGAAGATGGAAGAGGGTTGTCATGGAGATGAGATGTTTATTTAACTTACTTTGTACAGTATGTTTCACCTTCTCAGAACTCTGGTCAAATGTGCTTCTGCTGGTATGCATTTTGTATTTGTTGCCGTCTGGACTTTGTTTTCTCATGAGATGCAGGATATCAAAAAGACAAGAAGCGTATTTGTCTGTGTGGTAGTGAGTGACAGAAAGGTTGGAGATGGGGGTAGCATCCAAAGAAAGGATTCCTGTCAAGATGACAGCTCCAAGACGGACAGGATGCTATTCTCCTCGGGAACAGCGTCAGTCAACCTGTCAGCCCGCTTCTCCGACAGCCTCTCATTCCTCTTAATTTGGCCTTTTGTTGAGCGGTCACTGGCTAAGCGCCGGCACTCCATGTGGTCGGCCTGATAAACTGCACAATGAAACGCGTACAACTCCGAGATGAACTGTGTGACATAATACCGAGGGTGGAAGTCTCTTTGATGTCATTAATTGCAAAAACAGCTTTGTCTTTTCCTATCTCACACCACAAACACCCCAGTCTTCTGGACTCCATTCTATTCTGTCTATTCTGTATTGACAGCATCTCCTGGATGGTTGAGCACTTTTTGATATGCAAACATTGGAGTACGGTCTTTGTGTAGGTATGGTAATGGAAAGTTCCCTCAGCGTGCGTGCATGTGTGTGTGTTAGAGCAGGGAGAAAGAGAAGTTTGCAGCACTCACACATTGTAAATCCTTTCTTATAATGGCAGTCAGAGGCTAGAGTGTTGAAAGGAGATAAGACCCTGAAGCCGACTGAAAAGGAACGTTAGAAGCATTGTATTCCTGCGCAGCTCTCACTTCCCCATATCCTCTGCTCTGATACACTTTCAGCATGCCACACTCTGATGAAGCACCCATTAAAGAGACCAATGCATAGGTGAGCTTAACATGAAAAAAAAAAAAAAAAAAAAAAAAAGGTTTTCAAGCCTACCACTTGATCAAAACAAGGCAGGAAGGATTGGGTTTCTATCAAAGAATTTCCCCAGGAATCACTTACATCCTCTTTGAATTAGTTTTATGATTGAAACAATATATTCTCAGGTCACGTGATGTTTTCTCTCTTTAACATCTTCAGTTTGAGGCTCTCCCGAAACAACTACACAATGAGTATGTGAAAGACTCTGCAATAGAGCGAGGTGTAATAGATCATTGACCCAGCCAGTCAAGCACACACTTGCTGGAATGCAACAAATAGCTGTCATATAAACCTCCTGACATTTTGTTTGTAATTGAGCAGCAAAGTGTTGCTTGTTTGAATCATCCATACAAAAGGAGAATTCCAAATTAATTGCGAGTGTTTGTAATGAAAAATGTTCTTTAAAACGGTTTACTGTGAAGCCCCCCCCCCCACACACACAAAAACAAGACGCTGTCTTTTCCAGAAATAGTGTTCTTAATTAAGGATACCTTAATTTGATTTGATTAGTAATTGGCAATTGCTTTTCAATATGTATTACGAGCTCCTACTGTAAATCTCTGGAGGGGAACAGGTTGGTTCACAACTTCATGGATGAAAGATTATTTCTTTAATCCATACTTATCTATACATGTGCCGTACATCTCTCTAAATCTAAGCTACAATTAATGAATGTTCCGAACAACAAAGTGTGAAAGGTTTAGAAACAAATCTGACCAAATCAAAACCAGCACTGAGTTTGGCGTAACTCTGCGAGGAGGCAGGCTAGACCTGGTTTAGATAATTTTGTGTACCGCCGTAACCATTGCGCATTTAAAAATGGGACATCTGCGCTGGTGTGAGGTCACCACAGCCGACTTTAAGCCTGTCCAATCGAAGCGGGTTCTTTCATCCCCTTTAAGAGCTCTACAATAGTCTCATATGGAAACGTCTGTATATGCGGAAGAGGATTCAGTCATCTGTGCATGACTGGAGCATTGTCACTGCTCTTGGCCGATGTGACAACAGGCAATCTGATTAAATAAAGTACGACCTGGTGATAACCGAGGGCGACTTAAATATGTCAATGAATTGATTTCTACTATGCTTCAGTGGGTTTGATACCTGCTGTTGACATATTTATGAATGAAAGACCTCTATGTCCGACATGTCAGAGGACACACCCTCGTTGCATTGGGGCGCCCATCTTGACTCAGGCCGGTCTGCTAAATTGGCAAACATGCCAGGGAGCCTTGCGATTGCACAAAAATCAAGATGCACTCCGGTGCACACTGTGCAGTCTACGAAAATACTGTAGAGCCCTAGGTAAGCAGTACCCACCAGAAACCAGGAAAAAAAAAAATTTCAGGGTCAAAACAGTTGTACTGTTAAAAGTAAAACATAAAATAATCCTCACATGGGTCGCGGGAGTGCTGGAGCCTATCCCAGCTATCATCGGGAAGGAGGCGGGGTACACCCTGAACTGGTTGCCAGCCAATCGCAGGGCACATACAAACAAACATCCATTCGCACTCACATTCACATTTACGGGCAATTTAGAGACTTCAATTAACCTACCATGCATGTTTATAGGATGTGGGAGGAAACCAGAGTGCCCGGAGAAAACCCATGCAGGCACGGGGAGAACATGCAAACTCCACGCAGGCAGGGCCGGGGATTGAACCCCGGTCCTCAGAACTGAGAGGCAGACGCTCTAACCAGTCGGTCACTATGCCGCAAAACATAAAATAATTGAATAAAAATGAGAAGCCATTATGTAAAAGTCACATGGCAGTTGCACCTCAGACATCTCAGTTTTGAACATTTGTAATTGTAGTACAAATATAAGAAGACAATAACCAAGGTTAATTGCAAACTGAAAAAGGATACTCCAAAAATGAAACAAAATGTTCACTAAAATACTTTCACCTTTCGACATTTGTTTTCAACGTCATTTTCAGGTGTATATTGTTCAAGTTGATGAATGTTGAACTGACGTCTTGTGAGGTCTCAGGCAATAAGCTGATATACGTGATGTCATCTGTGATGGCAATTTATTTGTAACACTAAGGTTTCGTGCAATTTTTGTGACATATTGTCTACAAATGTTTTGTCTGATTCAGAAATGTACAACTTGAGGGGAGTTGAGATTTCTATTGCTTATTTTATTGATCCCTAGGGTAACTTTAGTTTACCGTACACCAGAGATTCTCAAAGTGTGGCATAAGTACCACTAGTTATACACGGGCCATCTCTCGTGGTACGCAAAAGAATCACTGTATTAAATAAAATGTAAGTTCACAATATTGAAAAAAATTAAATACAATCAAACAGAATGAACATTATAACTATGCAACAGCGCATTTAAACTTTGTGTCACAATTGGTTTTTGAAGGTGGGGAAGACAAGGCAAAAACGTGGAGGACCCAAGTGCAGGGAGGCAAGGCAGGAGTGCAGGAGTCTCAAAAAATTATATTTAATTTTCCCCCCCAAAAAAGGCAAACAAGGAACATGGATAAAGCAAACTAAACAAACTCCCACAACAGATAACCAAAGTAATAAAGAAACACTTGAATAAACCTAAAACTGGAAACAAAACATGAGCGGTGACTAAGACTTGGCACAGACAGAGACAATGACACCTGACAATGACAATGAACCGACGAGAACTGAAAGAAACCAGGGAACTAAATACAAACAGATTGACGACACAACGAGGAACACCAAGGCAGGTTGACGACAACAGGTCGACACAATAACTAAATGAGCACACGACATGAATAACATGTCAACATAACATAAAACTGAACACAATCCAAACCAAAACACAGACCATGACACTTCAACTCGCTTTTGTGACAACAGAACAACTTAACATTAATGAAGACCTCAAATCACCTCAAGTCTTTGTTGATGTTGACATTTGTCTGCAAGTCTATTTTTTAAATTTGTATTTCCTTTATAATAATGTACCCAAACTATTTAAGCCTGTCACTCAAAGTAAATAGAGGGTCATCTGCATGGCAAAACAAAAAGCGCTGATGAATGTGTATAGAAACAAAGCATAAATGGTGGAAAATAAAGCACTATTTATTCTGATCTCTTGAAAGAAAGTTTTTATAACTCATTTTTACAGTTGACATTATTCTTGACTCAGCTCATTAACTCATGGAATAATAAAGCCTGCTCACAGTTAGTCCCCGTGGATAAACTACGGTAATCAATCCTTGATTTTCACTGCCTCGGAAATTCCTTTTGTTTAATTTCGAGAAACGTTTCAAAGGATCGAGTCTAACCTCATATTTTATAACTCCCTTTTTTGAAGGCCGACAGACCCATTGACTTTGCCATTCGTTTTCGTCATTGTCCTGTTATTACACCATTTCACATCTCTCGCCAATGTATTTATGAATTTATTTATGGTTAAATGCAAATCAATGTGGGTGTGTTTCTAAAGAAGTAGTGTTGTAAAACCTTTTGCAACGTGTTAGTGAAATCGTGATTTGTGTGTTAAACAGTTTTACATTTTTTAAAGGACTGTATATGTAACCGCCATATGCTGATATTTGTCAGGAGAAAATCTGGAGAGTAGCAGGGGAAAATTCTCTCAGAATGGACCATTCTAAAGGTATTCTATATTCGTCAGCAGTCAACACCTTTGCCTTTCCCAGAGAGTCAACTTCAGAATTATTGACTTGTCCATAAATCACTGAATGGCTTCGGTCCAAGATCCTTATCAGATCTCCTCACTCAGTATCAACTGTGCAGAGCACTACAGGTATGATAACCACATTCGAGATAATTGCGTCCCAGAGTTTTGTCTCTTGTAACATTGAAGTCAAATGTAAAACAAGCGAGTTGAACTAAAACCAGCTAAAATCCATGTTACCGACCCCAGATTTTTTCAGCTTGTTTATGTTTTTGCCCATTTATCTTTCAAGTACATCTCGCCCCGAGTCAGCTGGGATAGGCTCCAGCACCACCGCGACCCTAGTGAGGAGAAGCGGTACGGAAAACGGACGGATGGACAGAAGTACTATGACAATACAGTCTCAGTTTACAGCTGAATACTGCCCTATACATCCATGAGAGTCAGTTAGCTACAATTACATTAGGAACACTTGTTTTCTCAAAACTCATTACAGTGATGATAGTCGTAAGTTTTGATAAACAATTTTAAGAGGTATTTTGACAATTTAAAAGTAAAAATTAACAGACACACCTCGGCAAGACATAATATAGCTTTACATCACTGCAAACTCAAACCACAGGGATAAACATATTGGACCTATTAAATCATTAGCTATAAATTGAACTGTAGCTGTATGTTTTCAGGTGAGGTGTTCGGCCCTGCATGTGTGTGCATGTGTGTGCATCTGTGCTTGCGGCATGTGTGCATATGTGTGTGTGTGTGTGTGTGTGTGTGTGTGCGTGTCTGTTTGCGTGTGTGTGCATAAGCTCAGACAGTTGGTGGTGCTGGCACAGGAGATAGTGAGTGGGGGAGATGAGGCAGTGTATCAACTTGTGAACATCTGTTCCTCACACAAACCACAAAGCTGCTGCTGAGAAAATAGAGAGGATAACTACTCTCTCCTCTGCCGACCTTTCTTCACACACACACACACACACACACACACACACACACACACACACACACACACACACACAAACATACACACATTGTAATCACCTTGTCTCTCCTCAACCCACATGCAACCCCCACACTTCTCTCCCATTCCTTGTTAAACTCAGTTTTTGTCCTTGATGCAACAATATAATTTGTATATGTATAATTTCAGTATCTCTGGTATGATATCTGTCTTTTTGTGTCACATATGCTCAGTAATCCCGGCACGGTGGATGACTGGTTAGCACATCACCTCACAGTTCTGTGGACCGGGGCTCAAATCCCAGCCCCGCCTGTGTGGAGTTTGCCTGGGCAGGTTTCGTGTGCCCTGCGATTGGCTAGCGACCGATTCAGGGTGTACCCCGCCTCCCGCCCGAAGATAGCTGGGATAGGCTCCAGCACCCCCACGACCATAGTGAGGATAAGCGGGAAAGGAAATGGATGGATGGATGGATGTTCAGTAATCTGGTCATGATGAAAGCTATTGTATGTTGAAATAACAACTTTAAAAGATGAACCAATAATCAAATGGGTAAAATGAAAGCCGGAAATATGTTTTCAATATTGCTCAATTGTTGTGCAAAGGTAGAGTCATCGGTATTGAGCCGATAGCGGCCTTATTTCAAGGTTTCGGGGTGCTCGTTAAGGCTGCCGATACCAGCCAGCAATACTTAAGGTAAAAAAACATCTGACATCGAATAGGTCCTCCTCATTAGTAGTTGCCGCTATACTGAAGAAGTTTAACACATTGGAGAATCAACGTGAGTCATAAAGTAAGTTCTTCTTTCATCTGATCTGTTATTGTGTTTGTTAAAACTTTATGTATCAAAAGTACTAGTGGTATCAGTACTCTGTATCACTGAGTATTCGAGAGTGAATACTCGTACTGGTATCAGTTTGAAAAAAATTGGTGTCGCCCTAGCTGAGCATGTTGGTGGAACATTTTCATAAAAGCAATGGCGACAGCAAAATCCTATCAAACTCAGTGGAGTTTTACTGATTTAGTTTTCGAGGTACAATGTTGTTCATATATTTAAAAATAACACTAGTTTGTTGAATACCAGATATGACTTTTTAGTGGAGGTTATTACTGGAGTGTTTGTTTGTGTTGTAAAGAATAGTTTATTTATAGCGATGATGGAGGATAACCACAGGCACAGAATCATGACGTTTATGATAAGGTTGACAAGAGGTAAGAATCTTCGGTGTCCCTTTTCCCTGAAAGATCCTTTATTTAGCTTGTCTCCTTTTCTTCCACTCACCGTCTTTCACATTGCCTTCCTTCCTCTATTTGGACCTGCTGGGAGGGTGCGCTACTGCTGGGTGGCAGTTCCTTATTGTGGAGAGACTGTGTGTGTGTGCGCACGCATGTGTGTGCGTGTCTCAGTATGCTGTTTGCGGCTGATAAGGCCCAGGGAGAAGAGCCAGCGTGCCGACATATTCTTACCACCGTGGTTATCGGCCGTCGCAGCTGTGCCTGAGCTCGGCGACATCTGCTCCCTCACAGGAAGCCTATGCTGCAGCTCATAACGCCTCATACTAACACGCACGTGCGCACACACCCACACACACATACACACGCGTCAAAAGCACACACACATACACACACACACACGTATGCAGAGTTACAGGTAGACCTCCTTGAGACAGTGAAGTGCCATCACATTTTGATTTCTTCAGTGGGCGTGTGTGTATGTAGGTGTGTGTGTGTGTGTGTGTGTGTGTGTGTTTGTATGCGTGTGTGTGTGCGTGCGTGTTTGTGTGGTTCACATGCGAGATGACTGGATCGGGGCAGACACCATAGTTCTACTGGGTTTTTATCACTGAATTACAGAGGGGATGCTTATGACTAAGCCTAATTATAGAGGCCTTATCGGTGCCATGTTCACAAAGCTCATTACTGCCAAGCAATGGCAAGCGCTGCAGGTAATTCACTACACTGGGTATTAGTCCTCTATCTGGCTTACAGTTTCTACATATTCAGTTTATATAAAATTAGGATTTTCATATTTGAATCTTATTTTTTCCTCTCTCCTCTCAAACCCTTTGCTGATTTAAGTGAAGGCCGCCATTTTTACTTCAAGACTACTACATGGTTTCTTCATGAATCAATTGCATTTTTTTCTTCCGTTTTGCTTCATTTGATGGAAGCCTTTCATATCTATAATTTTTTTTTTTTTGGGGGGGCAAAATGTACAAATTACCCTCCATCCTTCCTTGGTATGTACACCCTGTTCACCTTAACTACTTACTTACTTGATGCTAAACCCCACATTGTACATCTTTCCCCCCCACTATATATGCACAATATAATATAGGTTCACCTCAATTAATCAATTTGTTAAACAATCAGAGATTGTGCCAAACCCCTTCATGTTCGTCAATCAACCCATGATATCCACCTGACTGTATCCATTTTCTACTGCTTTTCATCATGAGTGTCACAAGTGAGCTGGAGCCTATGTCAGCTGACTTTAGGCGAGAGGTGGGGTACACCCTGGATTGGTCGCCAGCCAAATAATAGAGCTCTTACAAACAACGATTCACTTTCACATTAATACCTATGGACAATTTAATGAACCTAACATGCATGTTTTGGGAAGGTGAGATAGAGGCAGAATACCCACAGAAAACCCTACACGAGCGCATAATACTGTACAGTATACTGTATAGTGTATGTTGGTCTGGGGATGCCCAGACCAGGAACTCCACACATGCACCACAGCTGCTCAACAATCTTCTTTCATTTTCCTTTCAAACCCAGGACTTAAATTAGCTCTAGTGACCTTGTTGACAATGATGACAATTATACATAACAGATGAGAGTATGCTGTCGGGAAGAAATGATTCAACCATGGTTTGACTCTGATTCTGTGGGTTTGTCAGACAACACTGTGAAAGCCAGTTGTCTAAAGGTACAATTATATAGTTTTCCCCGAGAGAATTATTGAAGGTTACATGCACGTAGAAAAGTTGATCATGGTTGACCAGTAAACTTATGAAAGTTAATTTAATGCCAAAGTTTGATGTTCCAGTCAACTTCAACACATACAGTAAATAACAGAGCCCCTAACAAAACAAATAAATGTCACATTGCCCTTTTAGTATGCAGCATTAAATCAACACAAACTGTTATCCATCCATCACTCTCACTTAATGCGCAGACAGAACCTCCATCACTCATCCCGGCAACACACTGCTTAACCTTCCGAAAAATGCTCTCTTTGAGAAGACATGCTCCTACCTTCACTAGATCTGTGTTGGCCACTTGGTGCCAGCTTTGAATCGAGGCCTCTATGATGGAGTGTGTGCGTACTGTCATTCGCCCTCAGCTCTCTGTGGCTGACCAGTGTCACTGTGGGGACACGTGCCAGGTGTGCACCTCTCTGGTTAGCCTTCTTCTTGTGCTCCAGATGGACCTCAACAGACATTTTCCCAAATTATTTTCCTCACCGGGTATGATCAGAACCTTCAACTTGTGGGCCAGCAGTTCTTTGGAAATTGGTCCATCCACTATAAGAAGGAAACTCTTTGGCCAGTTAGAGTTTCAAGTGGGGAAGACAAATATAATAAACTGAAAACAAGAAAGCACTCTATAAAGCATTAATATTTACAGCCTATAACTTCTTTTCTCACACTGAGAAAGTTTGGCATGTATCTTCTAATAAATGTCCATCTTTTCATGGAATAAATTGCTGGATTATACCTTGTAGGCGAACAGAGGTAATGTTCCAGAACGAGAAAAAACAAGATTGCATCCTCGTCATCCTTTCATGTCTTTGCCAATTTGTATCTCAGCAGTATTATTCCTTGTTTCCTTTGATATTTCTCTTTCAATGTATCCTTAAGATGTCAGCTTTGATGTAGGAGACCCATCCGTCTTTAACCAAAAGTCTCTTTGAGATGATCTTACTACGTTTTGCATGTTCCGTCCATGTCCTGTTCAGTTCATCTGGTTCCCTCGGGTTCCTCAACAGTAATAAAACACAGTGTATATATGTGTGTGTCAGCGGCAGGTCAGTTAGTGTCATGGTTCTATCGAAGGGGCTGTGCTCTCGTATGAACCCTCCTCCTGCCCTGCCCGACTTCCACTAAAACGAGAAGTGTGCATTTGTGTGTCACAGTGAGTGTGTTGCAGTGCCTGAACCCGTGGGAAGGTCGGGCAGCGTGGGCGTCTTTAGTGACAGTAGCCGACAACGGCAGGCAGCAGGACCTGGACCTTCATCTGGGCTTCCTCTGCAGGAACCAGCTGTGACTGAAGCCAGTAGCATCTTCTTCCCTTTTTTCTATGCTGCCCTCGTTCATGCAGCCTCATTTAGGCCTGTGCACCCTTTCTACACTTGTAACCTTTTGTTCCCCAAACATTACTCCTTCAGATAAGGCATATAGAGCATGCTGTCCAAAAAGGTAAAGTGACTATCTTTATGCAAACAGAATGAAAATACCAAACTGGACATAATCACAGAGATTGATGCATTTATTTTATCGCACTAATGGTAGTATTTCCTCTAAATTAAAAATGGCCGGACGACACGTTTACGTGTGTGTGTGTGCGTCTGTGTGCCGTAACAGCTTATGTGAGACCCTTACACACTAGCCGCTGTTTTATTTTCCACATTTTTACTGGCTCACTGTCTTGTGTGTACAATACTGATATGGGATGGGGGTTTGAAGTCGACCGGCGGGGTTTTCATATTCCAAGGTATTATCAGAGGAGAACAGGCGACACCAATTTGTGAAGTAGAATGTGAAATGTAACACCTGAGACTTACTGCCCACTCCATGGAGAATGCCATGTCACTTCAAGGTCACCATGCATCTAATTATCTCAATTGCAACAATGGCTGCGTGAAAGTGTACTTTGGCGACGGCAATCTCACACTTGGCCGAGTTCTGTCTGAAAGTAACAAATAAATACATCGAATACAGCGGGAAAGACGTTGTGGTCTAATGTGAAGGCTCAGTTTACACTGTAGCTAATCAGTCTTCCAACCTCTGACCTCTTAGGACTCATTGACCCTGAGCTCCTCAGTGACACACACACACACACACTGCAGGAAGCTTCTGTTGGAGCAAGTTGTGTGTTGATGAGAGAAGTGAGAGGGGATGTGAGCACATGATGTGCCAAATGCCTGCTTGAAACCAGATGGTCATCAGCAGAGAGGAAGTGAAAGGAAAGCGGTGTGTGGGGTGAAAGAGAGAGAGAGAGAGAGAGAGAGAGAGAGAGAGAGCGAGATGGAGAGAGAGAGTGAGAGAGATGGAGAGAGAGAGAGAAATAGATTTGTTCATAGGCATACATGTTTTCATTTCCCACAGTTTCTTGTGTGCATGCAATTATCGTGGTGGTTCACTTTAAGTCAATCAATAATTGACCAACGGATGCTAAATCAAAATTCAAGCTTACTGGATCGAACTTACAAGTCAACCTTTATGTAGTCAATTACAATTAATATCACCATATATATGGCGCGATGGTCGACTGGTCAGCACATCTACCTCACAGTTCTGAGGACATGGTTCAGGTTCAAATCCCGGCCCCGTCTGTGTGGAGTTTGCATGTTCTCCCCGTGCCTGCGTGGGTTTTCTCCGCGTACTCCGGTTTCCTCCCCCTTCCCAAAAACATGCATGCTAGGTTAATTGAAGACTCTAAATTGCCCGTAGGTGTGAATGTGAGTGCGAATGGTTGTTTGTTTCTATGTGCCCTGCGATTGGCTGGCGACCGGTTCAGGGTGTACCCCGCCTCTCGCCCGAATATAGCTGGGATAGGGTCCAGCACGCCCACGACCCTAGTGAGGATAGGCGGTACAGAAAATGGATGGATGGATGACCATATAGCCATCTCAAAATACATGCAACATAAGATACAACAAAGTTACTAAAATATTGCTAGTAGTTGTGGAAAATAATACGTTATATACAGTTTTTCTGGTTTATTTCTTGAGTGTCTCTAATTTACACAATTAGTTTATGATGTAATAGCTTCTCCGTCATCTAAAAGCCATAATGGAGAAATTGGGCAAATACGGATGACAATTACTGTAAATGTAACCTTTATTATCCTATTTACACTGAACTGCATTTCATATTAACAGAGTTCTACATTGCCTTTTGCCTTTTATGTACCTCAGCCCCCTGATACGAACACGCAACCAATTTTTGTATGTGTCACCTATTATGGGAGCCTTTGCCCTTTTTCGTCCTCTCCTTTCCCCAGATGTTGGCAGGTATAAAATGAGTTTTGGGTGGGGGGCGAGAGATAATAATTGTGCCATAATCACTGGCAGACAGCTCTGACTCTGGCAGGTGCTATCAGAGTGGAGACCCAGTGGTGCCTTCTCCCCTCAGATAAGGTCAGAGGGGGGTGGCAGGATGGAGGACGGGTGGAAGGAGGAGCGAGGGCGCAAAGAGGGGAGAATAGGGCAGAGGGGGGAAAAGCGTGCATTACAGATGAGCGACTCGGCTCGCCTTATCTCCCCCCGGCGGCTGCTGCTGGAGGCTACCAGATGCGACTCGCCGAAGCAGCAGTGTCACAGCGATCCCTCTATCAGCAGCGCGCAGACACACATTGCCAAACACGACCCCAGCAGGAGGACACACTATTAGCTATTTTACAACTACATTGCTGAGGAGATGCTAAATAATCTGCTGCTTTTGTTTTGGTACGCCTACATGGTGGGAGTTTTAAATCCGTTCCACTGTTATTTTCTTTTGTGGCCAGAATCCTAATGACACAACTGTTGTGTCCGGGTAATTTCGGTAACATTGAAGGGCCCTATTCTGAGTTTCTCCTTCTACACAAAGGTCAAAGGCAAAGTTCTTCCAGCAAGTTGCTTTTGATCAAGTACGCCACTCTGTAAAGCATGAGAAAGAAACCGAGCGGCAGACACTTGGCTGAGAGAAGCAGACATATGGCAGTGTCTTGAGACATTTATTGCCACTAACTGGATAACTTTTCACCTCTGCAACTGTCCCTGAGGCCCTTAAGTCAGCATTACAGTAGACTCCATTGTAGAATAGCTTTACATCCATCCATTTTCTACTGCTTATACTTCTCACAGGTGAGGTGGAGCCTATCCCAACTGACTGGTATATTCTGGACAGTTCAGCTGTCAATGTCAGGGCACATAGACTAGCCAAAAACTCATTCACACTCAGATCCACACTTTTCACTTTTCAATTAACCTTCCATGCAAGTTTTTTTTATTGTTCAAGGTAGCTAGAATATCTATTCTATACAATCACTAGCAGAAAATAAAATGATATATCTACATTTTAAGTAATGGGAGCAAAAGTAGAATCTTTGCCAGTTTGAAGAGACCAACGACTGTCTGACATAATTTAATTTTGAAATGTAATTACATTTCAAGAACCTCTTTGAACTATCCATCCATCCATTTTCTGAGCCGCTTCTCCTCACTAGGGTCGCGGGCGTGCTGGAGCCTATCCCAGCTATCATCGGGCCGGAGGCGGGGTACACCCTGGGGTACACCATTCGCACCCACATTCACACCTACAGGCAATTTAAAGTTGTCAATTAACCTACCATGCATGTCTTCGGGAGGTGGGAGGAACCCGCAGTGCCCGGAGAAAACCCACGCAGGCACGGGGAGTACATGCAAACTCCACACAGGCGGGGCCGGGGATTGAACCCCGGTCCTCAGAACTGTGAGGCAGATGCTCTAACCAGTCATAGCCGTGCCATCTTTTAACTAAATGAAGTAAATTTGGAATGATGAGCTTGAATGTATTGATCTCAAGTGCAGTCAGTGGTATTACTGGATGCCACAAAAGATTTTTAAACTGTTCAACAAATTCACACATATCACAGATATGTAGTCTGTTGCTTATGCCTGAGTTTTCCTCATTATAAGTACCTAATTCATTATCCATCCATCCATCCATCCATCCATCCATCCATCCATTTTCTGAGCCGCTTATCCTCACTAGGGTCGCGGGAGTGCTGGAGCCTATCCCAACTATCTTCGGCCAGGAGGCGGGGTACACCCTGAACTGGTTGCCAGCCAATCGCAGACCTAATTCATTATTCATTAAGAAATTATGGAAAAATGTAACCCTTATCCAAATAAGTTCCAACATTTGTTTGTGGAAATTGAGTTTTGTAGTTTTGAAATTATAGTAATAAAAATAATTACCATACAAAATTGAATGAAAACAGTCTCCATTGTAAAGGTGAAACAATACCAGTTTCAGTGTGAAAGAAACAAAATACTATGTGTGAGGTTCTTCCCAATGTAAGGATGTCCAAGATGGTGTATCGTATTGTATAATGTCACGAAACTAATAAACAGCATATTAGTACCCTTGCGGTGAAAACAAAGAAACAAACAAGGCAAACAAGTCAGAGAGGACTTGTTCGCCTTTCTCTCTCTCTATGGTGTTTTTAGAATACACACCTGTTTGGCACAGACTGCTTCAGAAAACCTCCACATCCTAACAGAACTCTAAAAGTTAAACCGTCCCCATCTGTCACTGTCAAGCTGTACCCAGATGCACATTGAACGCCTCCTCTTTCTTATCCTTTCTCACAGCAGACTTGGCACTCATTCAAGAACTGTCAAAGCACACCTGCTAAATTAAGCCTGTTCTCATACTTAAACACATGCAGACACAGAGGCAAGTTCAGGAATACGCTGTGTTTACACACATGCTCACACACAGATTAAGACAATACGGTGGTGTATATGCTTTACTATGAAATGAATCTATGCCTAACCAAGGTAGGTTGTTCTTATTGGAATTTAGCAGCAATATGTACCAAAATTCAGTGGTGGGAGTAAGTCACATTATGTAAGTCTCAAGTCTTGACCTTCAAGTTCAAACAAGTTCCAAGTTACCATGGAAAGAATCAACTACAGTCAATCGAGTCCCCATTAAATTTCAAGTAAGTCGAGTCAAGTCATAGTCTTTCTCCGTCAACATAACAGCATTTGCACATTAGACACGTACGTATGTTAGTTCGCTATACGAACACATTCACAATCACAATGGCTCTTAATCTGCCATATGTGAAACGTCAAGTGACCAACATGGGATAGTTGACTTTCTGTTAATGCTACGAGTACGAGCATAACTAGGATTGTCAACTATTTGCTAATACACTTGTCCCGTGCTTACCACTCTTCCACAGTGCTGTTTTTTTGCCCAAGTCCATGTTTTGCATACAATGGGAGAAACTATACCTTGGTGTTTTTGGAGAATCCACTCAGTAATTGCTTTCTTCACTGCATCATTCTTCATTTGTTGTTAGACAAGGAAGCTCAATGCACTTTTTTCAAACCTCGTCTGCATCATTTCAGGTGGGCAAGAGGTCTAAGTAAGGTGGGCAGAGTCCATTTTTTAAAAAAGTTATTCAAATTTCAAAATACTATTCTTACTGCCCTACAACCAAATGTGATCTTTTGACACCCACCTCTTTTGACCTATATAAACCCATCCTCTCACTTCTCTTGTGGCCCGTGGCATCCACAGCCGCTGAGATACTCTAAATAGGTTGCCACTGTGAAGTGGAGACAGATGGAAACGAAGATTCCCTGCAGAGAGGTTCCCTTGCAGCTGTGTTGTGTATGTGGTGCCAGGGAGTGATGACAGCATAGTACGGGGACACCCAGGGACATAGACGGTGGCACCATCTCCGTGTTTCTCTCACATACCCATACACACGTTTTCAGGCTGCTCAAAAGGTGCAAACAGCAGTGATGTTAGCTCCAATATCTGCTTACAGGAATTAGAAAGTGGTGATTTAAGTGAAGCGACAAGTGGTAGATTATTTTAACACTTAAAATTAAATCACATGACAACGAAACAAAGAGAGATACTGTCTCTTAATGTGGTTTTATGGGTGTACTGTATAGGCTATTGGCATATGCTGTCCAAAGGTTGACGGAAATGTTTTAAGGCTGTCACAGGACTGGGCAGCAGGGATCTGCAGCGGGGGTGGGCTGCAGTGATCTGTGTCTCTGCGTGAGCTGCGGAACGAGTGAGGTTTAATTGAGACATAAATGTTATTTTAAAAAACTGGTAACAATAAAAATAATAATCATAATAAATTATTATTATTAGCGGCACGGTGCACGACTGTTTACCACATCTGCCTCACAATTCTGAGAACCGGGTTTCAAATCCCGGCCCTGCCTGTGTGGAGTTTGCATGTTCTTCCCGTGCCTGCTTGGGTTTTCTCCGGGTACTCCGGTTTCCTCTCACGTCCCCAAAACAAGCACAGTAGGTTAAGTAGCTGTGAATGTGAGTCCGATTGGTTGTTTGTTTTTATGTGCCCTGCGATTGGCTGTCAGATTGGCCCTGCGATTAGCTGGCAGAACAGCTGGCAGATTGGCCCTGTGATTGGCTGGCAGAACATACGGATTATTATCCATCCATCCATTTTCTGTACCGCTAATCCTCACTCGGGTCGCGGGGGTGCTGGCGCCTATCCCAGTTATTTTCGGGCGCGAGGCTGGGTACACCCTGAACTGGTTGCCAGCCAATCACAGGGCACATACAAACACACAATCATTCGCACTCAGATTCACATTTACAATTAAGAGTCATCAGTTAATCTACAGTGCATGTTTTGGGGATGTGGGAGGAAACCGGAGTACCCGGAGAAGACCCACACGGGCACGGGGAGAACATTCAAACTCCACACAGGTGGAGCCGGGATTTTAACCCCGGTCCTCAGAACTGTGAGGCAGATGTGCTAACCAGTCGGCCACCGTTCCGCCTGATTATTATTATTATTATTATTATTATTATTATTGATACAAATATAATTAGTATTATTAGGGGGGATTTTTTTCTCCATTGTAAGGTCATGAACGTGTAAGGTCTGATATTACCTGTGCTCCTTTAACATTTTATTTTTTTGAATTCAATTATGTGTTCTTATTTGCATTTTTGTACTCACAGTAAGAGGGAGGAAAGGCCTGATATGGAGAAAGTGAACGTGTCAGGATGCCCGTGCTCATTAGAGCTGTATTTTACACATAGAGTGGAGTCCAGGGATTACTTCTGTTTGATCTGCTTTGCATAAACCGATGCTATCTAACCCTGCTTGTGAGGAAAAATCAATTAAATTCTCTGTAATTGGACTGACAGTGCACTCCAAGTACAACATAAGTCAATATTAAAGATGAAAAATTAAGCCAAAGGCCACCTCACTCCATTGATTTGCACTGAGAGTAGGCGGCTTCTAGATATTATTGCCACATAGGAATATGAGCTATTGAACTACATAATGTTGTTACTGTGTCAGCATTGAAATGGAAGAGAGGCATGGGCTGACAGCTCCAATTAAGGTTCACTGATCTATATACAGAGCTGCTTTGTTTATTCTTTGTGAAAAGTCAGTGCATAGCACAGTTGGGAACGTCTGCATAGGTAGGAGACATGGTCGACACATAGCTAATGCAAGGAGGTTTAATCAAGATGGAATTACCGGAGAGGCGCAAAAACACATTAAGTCTTTACTTATTGTATTTTCATTATGAAATGTGCGACTATACTACAGGGAAAAACACATTTATTGATGGCTACAATAAAGAAAATGAAGCAGCTTTCATATTCAGCCCATCCATCTATTTTCTTCCGCTTTTCTGAGGTTGAGTTGTGAGGCATTAGCTTTAGCAGGGAAGGCCAGACTTCCCTCTCCCCAGCCAGTTCATCCAGCTCTTCCGGGGGTATCCCGAGGCGTTCCCAGGCCAGCTGAGAGACATAGTCTCTCCAGCGTGTACTGGGTCATACCAGGGGTCTCCTCCCAGTGGGACATGCCCTGAACACTTCACCAGAAAGTCGTCCTGGAGGCATCCTAATCAGATGGTCGAGCCACCTCATTTGGATCCTCTCAATGCGGAGGAGCAGCGGCTCTACTCTGAGCTCCTCCTGGATGACCGAGCTTCTCACCCTATCTCTAAGGGAGAGCCTGGACACCCTGCGGAGGAAACTAATTTCGGCCACTTGTACCCGCTCGTGACCGTAGATGAGGGTAGGTAAATTGAGAGCTTAGCCTTTTCAGCTCAGCTCCTTCTTCTTCACAACTGGCTGATACAAATCTGCATCACTGCAGACGCTGCACTGATCCACCTGTCGATCACCCGTTACATTCTTTACTCATATTCAGCGTTAAATGAAAAGACTGATCATGTTATTGGTAGAAGTTGAATGGGCGCAGCATTTTTTAACTCACCCTCTTTGGCTGTTAGTTCAAGTAGAATGAAGAATCTGTATCTCTTGAATGCAGGAACATTTTCACTGTGCAATAGTGGAGGTATTTTTTTGTATACTGCCACTGTGGTTCTTAGTATTATGATGGATATTTGTTGAAAATTTCAGTCGGACAGAAGGAGGTTTTAAAGGGGAGTGACAGAAAGAAAAGGAGATGACAGTAAAAAAAAAAAAATAATAATAAAAATAAATAAAATCCACCCATCCATTTTCTGTAATGCTTATCCTCACGAGGGTCGCGGGCGTGCTGGAGCCTATCCCAGCTATCTTCCGGCGAGAGGCGGGGTACACGCTGAACTGGTTGCCTCCAATCGTAGGGCACATAGAAACAAACAACAATTCGAACTCACATTCACACCTACGGGCAATCTAGAGTCTTCATTCAACCTAACATGCATGCTAGGTTGAGAGAAGACCCACACAGGCACGGGAAGAACATGCAAACTCCACACAGGCGGGGCCAGTATTTGAATCCCGGTCCTCAGAACTGTGAGGCAGAGGCTAAATAAAAATGTTTGAAAAATATTTTCAACCTCTAATATTCCTAGGTTGTTTTGGGCCATATTGCCAACCCAACCACATTGATCTTTTAAGTATTTTACATATGAAAAAATAAAACAAAACAAACCATCAGACTATGTAAAAGAAAGGTCCCTGTTCTGCACATCTTACATCCCTTGAAAATCCAATGAATATTACATTTACTTCAGGTAACTTTCATCTTGTGGATGGAATCCAGCATGTTTCACAGTCACAATCACTTGGGAACATATGGAAGAACAATCTTTCTTTTTGGAAGTGATGACAGCTCGGTCAATAGGCCACCAATGTTATTTTTGAGCACAACTACTACTACTACTAATAATAATAATAACTGCTTGACTGTAATTGGAGTACAAGTCAATATATATAACCCGGCTGAAACAATAAATATTCCAACTTTTTAAGAAGGAAAGCCCTACAATTATGATTATTTTTAGCCTGAATAAACAAAACAAAGTACTCTGTCTACTACAAATGCAATTCCGATTCATGCCGAATGTTAATTAATGAAACACTACTGCCAGCAAGGCTCCCCTGTGACTTGACAGGTGAGCTCAATGTCTATCCCAAATATTAAAATAGGATACAACAAGTGAAAACAGTCATTTTAAGGTAAAAATATCTTATTAAAGCCTGCCAGAGTTTGTACTGTGTCATGTTTTCTGCATGCTCGCTTCATCTGTCCTCTTTTTTTTTTTAAGTTATTCAGGTTGAATCAAATGCTGACAGATGTGCTCTAATCAGCAGACAGATGGACTGACCGACTATCAAAAGGTAGGCAGATGATCACACAGTTAAACGACACTTTGAAAAGGCACTTCGGCTAATTTTATCGACACATCTAGTAATGTCCAGGTTGTGTGTGAATTGGTTACAGGATAATTTTTACAATAAGGTTGTAGTGAGATTAAATACAGTTAGAGTAGTATTACAAATCCACTTATTGTCATAATCAAACTAGGGAAGAATAATTACAATTGAGCAACCCAAGTAAATTAACATCTATCCATCCATCCAATTTCTATACCGATTTTCCTCATTAGGGTCATGGGTGACTCCTCCTTGAACTGTCACCTTATCATAGTGGAGAGGTTTGTGTGTCACAATGATCCTAAGAGCTTTATTGTCGGGTGCTTTATTCCCCTGGTAGTGTCACTCAGGGCAAGCAGATCCTAAGTGAGAGACCAGACAAAGCATGGGTCAAATTACCTCCTATGGTGAATAAAATTATCGGACTTCGTTTTCCCTGGCCCATACTTGGGTCACTGGGGCCCCGCATCTGGAGCCAAATTTGGAGGTGGGTCTTGATGGGGAGTTCCTGGTTGCCAGACCATGGGCAGGGAGACCCACGTTGCTCACCACTAGTGGGAAGAACCAAGGGGGTCGGGTACATAGTGAGCTGGGCGGTGGCCAAGGGCATGGACCTTATTGATCTGATCCCTGGCTACATAAGATGGAGCTACATTGTCACATCCCAAGCCTTCCTGTTAAGGTCTATTCTGGGGTTTTGAAGAGAAGGATCCATCAGGAAGATGACTGTCAGATTCAGGAGGAGCAGTGTGGTTTTAGTCCTGACTGTGGAACAGTGGACCAGTTCGACACACTCAGCAGGGTCTTCGAGGGTGCATAGGCATTCACTCAATCAGTATACAGCCACTGGTTTGTGGACTTGGATTCAACTGTGCGGTGTACTCCCAGAGTATTCTGGTACTGGCCCCTTAATACATGCTGTTCATTTGGTGTACAACTGGAGTCAATGTTTCTGCCGCATTGGTCACAGTAAGTCAGATTCATTTTTCAGGGTTGGATTCTGCCAAGGCTTCCCTTTGTCACCATTTCTGTTCATAACCTTTATGGACAAAAATTCCAGGTGGAGCCGGGGCGTTGAGGGGCCCGGTTCGGTGACCTCAGTATTGCATCTCTGCTTTTTGAAGATGATGCAAGTGTTTCTGTTGGTTTCATAATGCCAGGCTGGAGTGGTTACCACCTGAGTGTGAAGCGTTATAATGTTAATCAGCACCTCTAAATTCGATGGTCCTCAGTTGGAAGAGAGCGGAGAGCCCTCTCCAGTTCAGGGAAGAGTTCCTGCCCATAGTGGAGGAGTTCAAGTATCTTGGGGTCTTGTTGACAAATAAGCAAAGAATGCAACAGGAGATCAACTGGTGGATTGATGCAGTGTTTGCAGTGGTGCGGACTCATTCGTCGTGGTGAAGATCGGTTTTAACGGCCCATTTACATTCCCATCCTCACCTATGGTAACGAGCCATGAGTCATGACCAAAAGAACAAGATCACAAAGCCAAGCGGCCAAAATGTGTTTCCACTGTACGGTGTCTGGCTTCTCCTTAGGATATAGGGTGAGAAGCTCGGTCATCCGGGAGGGGCTCAGAGTCGAGCCACTGCTCCTCCACATGGAGACAAGCCAGATGAGGTGTATTTGGTCAGCCAATCGAGAGAAGACCCTGAGGAAGACCCAGGACACACTGGACAGACTAACAGACAGACATCTCTCCCCTGGAAGAGCTGGACAAAGTTGTTCGGGAGTAGGAAGTCTGGGCTTCTCTACTTCGATTGCTGTCCCCATGAACCGACCCCAGATAAGAGTAAGAAAATGGATGGATGGATGGTCCTTTGGGCGAGAGGCGGGGTACACCTCGGACAGGACTGGTCGCCAGTCCATCACAGGGCACATAACAAATGACCACTCACACTGACATTCACACAATTTGGAGACTTCAAATGAACCTATGAATAAATTTTTCGGGGCTTGTGGGAGGAAGCTGACCTCCCAGGTGAAAACCCATGCAGGCAAAGGGAGGCCAAAGCCTGGATTTGAACCTCCAATGGTGGATGTGCTAACCACTCGTCAATCGTGCTGTAAATTAACATAATTAATTAAATATCTCCTTTCTAATTCATATTCCTATTTTGTTATACACAATTTAAGCTACAATGTCACTCAAGGGAGCACAGACCTCTGCCAAGGTCAAACAATGCTAAAAATTTTCCATCCACCCATCCATTTTCTGAGCCGGTTCTCCTCACTATTGATCGCGGGCGTGCTGGAGCCTATCCTTATCCCTATCCCAGCTATCATCGGGCAGGAGGCGGGGTACAACCTGAACTGGTTGCCAGCCAATCGCAGGGCACATATAAACAAACAACCATTCACACTCACATTCACACCTACGGGCAATTTAGAGTCTCCAATTCGGGCATGTTTTTGGGATGTAGGAGGAAACCGGAGTACCCGGAGAAAACCCACATAGGCACGGGAAGAACATGCAAACTCCACACAGGAAGAACATGCAAACTCCACACAGCCTCTGCCTCACAGTTCTGTGAGGCAGAGGCTAAATAAAAATGTTTGAAAAATATTTTCAACCTCTAATATTCCTAGGTTGTTTTGGGCCATATTGCCAACCCAACCACATTGATCTTTTAAGTATTTTACATATGAAAAAATAAAACAAAACAAACCATCAGACTATGTAAAAGAAAGGCCCCTGTTCAGCCGCACTGAGTAAAATAAAATCACAATCAAACCACACATTAATCCAAATCTGTAACAAAATTTGAGAGGTTATAAACTAATTAACTAATTAATGGTGATCAAAGCATAACCATTTGTCTGGTGTCTTTTGTCCTTGATGGACTTAGATTGGTGCATATTGTTTCATATTGTTATAAATACACGCACGGTGATTTACGCTTGAGATTAGTCTGAGATTGAGTGTCAATGTTAAATTTACATTTTAATTGCTTGGAACCTTACAAGAAATCCCTTTTGTCATGATACTGGAGCTCAGAAAAGCAAAGGAAAGCATGGTCCAATGTCAACATGCCCACCACTGTTGCCCCACACCTCTTATGGTCCTCTCCTGTCTGTCATCTTATCAGGACTCTGGCAGACACGTTGATCAGGGTTACCAAGCGCTGCCTGTGTGTTTGTTTGCTTCTTATCCCGCCTCGTGGCATGGCATGCGGCACACTGCGCCTCAAGCCCCTTAGCATACTCTGCATGGACGACAGAGATAAACCCAAAAAAACAAACAAACAAACAAAACGGCACTAAAGAGCAGCCATCAGAGAAAACAGACATCACTGGAGGAATCTGCGCGCCCTTCCCTCAGGAGAGGAGACCAGTACTGCAGACTCTTGAATGTCAGACTGGAAAGTTGAGTAAGCCAGCTATGTCACTGATATTCTTTCCTCAGGTGTGCCACTTAATTGTCTTTAAGCTGCTCCTTTCTGATTTACATGTGCTTGCCCGCAGGTGATGATGCAGTAAAATTATGACGGAAACAGCTGCCCAGTAAGCTAGTTGGAGGAAGGATGGTCTTTTGGGTTTGTAACACATCTGGTGCCTTCTGGTAGACAGTTACAAGTATCGTATAATAGGTGTCCCTAAACTGTAATAGTAAATGCTAAGGGGAGCCCGCCCCAAATTGTTTTTGGGCTCTTTGTAATTTGAAAATGCAGGTGAGTTGGACTGTATCCCAACTGGTTTTGGGTGAGAGGTGGAGAACACCCTGGCAATCACAGGAAACATATAGTGTAGATTAAAACCATTCACTCTCACACTAATGAACAATTCAGAGTCAACAGTTAACCTAACATGTACGTATGTTATTGGAATGTGTGTGGGGGGGGGACCGGAAAACCCATGCATGCACGCCCTGGTAGAATGTGCCACTGTTCCGCCTTAGCAAAGTTTCTTTATAAAGGTCAAATAACTTCTGTATTTGGATGTATAAAACAGATCAATTTACACTTGACACTATGTGAGTCCCAGGATGCACGTCTGGAAACCATCATCACAGAATACAAATACAGTAATCCTCTGCTAACGGTTCTTGCTTGTTGTTGTGTAATTGAAGACTCTATATTGCCCTCTGTGACTCTGACTGTGAACGATTGTTTATCTATATGTGCCCTGCAATTGGCTGGTGACCAGTTCAGTGTTATGTGGGGAACAGACACACAACTCCAAGCACTGATGTTTTAAATGATGTCACCGCAGTCCTGTTTAGCTCCTGAGCTTACTTGCTTGTTCGCTCGCAGGTTAGCAAATGTAATAAATAGTTAACTGTGGCTAAAGTTTCCCAGTTGTATGTTTCTATGGAGCAAATGCCATTCTGCCAGTGGCTTGCTGCGTCGTGAGCAGCGCGGCGGGTGTTACCACGACAATGAAAATGTATCGAGCCCATAAAAGAAAAATCACGTGTCCACTGTTTTTATCGAACAATAACTCGATGGTCTAGCACCAAGACAGGACTTGTACTTTTAGTGTATTCCTTCTTTGATTCGCTGTGCGTGGAACCTCTTCACCAACACACACACACACACACAACAGGCAGGTTTTAAGCCATGCGTCTGCGGGCGCAGATTGAAATCACTTCATGCGTCTCTGCTAATTTTGAGGGTCTCAGACGCAGGAAGCACATCAAACGAGATCCCTGTAAAATGGATTAATGAAAGCACTTCCCTGTAATCACACTAGATTCAGCATTCCAAGCTCACTGAAACAAACAGTCCTTTGAATTGACTTAATTTGAAGGTACATCGGTACCACATTATTCAAATGTGACAAACTGACTTTTTTAATTTTCCCTACATCTCCTTGAAAATTACATCAGTTTACCCCACCTTAAACATGTACATGTTCAAATTAAGTCAATTCAAAACCTTTTTTTCCCCCACATCAGCTAGAATTATAATAAGCAGGGTACTGTAGGCAAGCACACCATATTATGGTTGATGTCAGGCTTGTTTTGTTAGCTTTGGGTGTGTTCTTTAACTGATTATGCCATTTGGCATTGAAATTACAATTTTCTGTTGACCAATCATCAGACTGTAAACCTTTTGATATATAATTTGTACCAAAACATTGTATAGCACCACACAGAACCAAAACACACTTTTGTTTTTTTTTAGAAAATGGCCGATGGTCGCTGGTGAAGAAATATGGAGACAAACAGCAGTAACAGGTTCAGTTTGTATGCTTCCATTGTTAATTTCTGGTGCAATTTATCGCATAGTCAAACACAGTTATGATTGATTTTCGCTGTTCTGCTACAAGTGAAGTTGTTTGTATAGCCCTGAATCACAAAAGAGTCTCAAAGGGCTGCACAGGCTCACAGTTGACAAAGACTGACAACATCCCCTGATCTAAACTTCCCAGTCGGGCAAGGAAAAACTCAAAACCCCATTTGGATAGAAATGAAAAAACCTTGAGAAGGGGCCACCGATGGAGGGATCCCCATTTCAGGATGACCAGGGAGCAAAAGATGTCGAGTGGGAAAGATTTATCACATAGTATGGTCCTGTACAATGTTCATTACGATGGCACAAGAGTCAATTTAAAGAGATGAAGCGCCACAGGTAGATGCTTCCATCCATCCATCCATCCATTTTCTACAGTGCTTGTCCCCATTAGGTGTGCGAGAGCCTTTCGCAGCTGACTTTGGGAGCGTGGCGGTGTACACTCTGGACTGGTCGCCACTCAGTTGCAACTTTTCGGCTACCATTATTGTAAATTTTGTGTGCATTATTGCTTGCTCCTTGTCAGAAAAATATAAAACTTTTCATGATTGTCATAATTAGAGCATGCTTAAGACTTTTTGAAGCTTCTCAGAGGTGGTACTTTATGTTTTCTCTCCTGAGTCCTAGAGACAGGGGCAATATGACAACAGGAACCCAGATCTGTCAGCTGATGCTTTTACTGGATGGGAGTTTTATACTCTTATATAATTTATTTATCAAATCTGGCAAAATCTTCTATCCCAAAATGTACTTATGTCGCATTTGTCGTCGATACAGGGGTTAAGGATCAGAAATAATGGACTGAATACATTATTTGGCCATTACTGTCAAGTGTGAATTCCCTGGAGAAATAATTTCACCTTTTATGGTTAAAAGGACAGTTTGATGCTGTTCACAGCTGCAAGCAATCCACTAGCAGAAAATAAGTCTTTTAGTTTGTCTTTGCTCACTTTTGAGCAGCCAAAAGCTGTGTCCAGAACAGTGTAGGTCAGATGCAGATGCAGGACAAAAGATGCAATTCAAAGTGACAAATAGGGTAGAAAGAATGAGCTAGGGATTGTCAAGAGAAGAGAGGGAAAAACAGAGGGAGCAATGAGAGACAGTACAGTGCCCGGCGGTGGCAGAGGAAGAGGAGGAGGCAGTGAGTAAATAGTCAGCGCCTCTAATAGGAATATCAAGCCAGTGAAAGGTAAACAGGCTTCTCCAGGCAGATACAAAGGGAATGTGGTGGCTTTGAGAGTGCTGGAGTGCCGGCACGCTGCTGTGGCACAATGATAATAGCCCCAGGCCAGCCTGCATCCCAGAGATAAGGCAGAGCACTGGCATGTGTCGCCCCTGATCCCAATTTCACAGTCAATATTCATCCAGCTCGACAAACAAGCACCATTTAAGATAAAAAATAAATATAGAGTCCTTCTGCTATTACCTCCTGTTTATTAATCTGCACACAGCGCCCGCTGCCTTTTAAACAGTAGCAAACACACAGCCTGCTACCCACACCCCCACCCAACCAGCCTCCTCCTCCTCCCTCGATCACATTACCCCCGACCCTTCTTTCCAGGCACTTCACTCCTCCTCCCAATCTTCTCATCTTCCCCCTGTCTTCCTGCACATCTGGGGATTTGTATTGCTTTGTTTTTACTCTTCTTTGACTGCTACGGGGGTCTTTATGTGTCTTCTCATGAGGTAATGTGAGTTTTGCATGCATGCAAGATGGTCATTGAGATAGAAGGCTGTATATTGTAGATATTCTGATGACGGTGCTAGCTTTGATTGATACAGACTGTAGGTGTGTCTTTGAGTGGCGAAACCTTTACCACAACATATGGTGTCAAGTCTCAGCTGGAGAACATTTTCAGACTGTATTATTCTCCCCTGACAGAAATTAAAATGTCACATCGATATGCTCATTCATCAGACACTAGTAGCTTTACATTGCGAGGTGAACAACACACGCACGCATGCACGCACTCACACGTGCACATACACACACACACGCACACACGCGCGCACACACACACACAGATACAAAACTTATGCCCTGCACTTACATAGTGACATTGTGAACATTACCATATAACTTCAGCAGAGGAAACAGTGAGCCAGAAGCCACTGCATTTGGCTACATGTGACAAAGATTGGATTTACTTGGTGTTACTTTTAAAATAATTTTTATAAAGTTGAAAAAAGAAAAAAAATAATTTATCTTATCTTAGTTTGCCTCTAAATATGATCACATTCTGGATTTAACAACTTACTATCTTGTATCGCAGGCCTTAAGCTGCATACGACAGACGGGCTGTGCTTTGATCACCATCTGCGGCATTCCCAAAGAGAAATAAGATCTAAGCACAGCTGGATAACTTGTTTTATTTCTTTAGCTGGGGTGCGTTCAGAGTAACTTCCAAAATTAGTTTTAGGAGTTTTGCACCACAAAGTAATGCAAAGAAGGTGTATAACTTAGGCCTGACATGAGCCAGTACTGACATATCGGTCACATCATCGCAGCAGACTGAGCCCAATTTTCTTTTGTTATTTATTTTTTTTGTTACGTAAATGCAAGAATAATACATTCACTTTAATTCGTTATCAGCGTGTCACCTCTAACTATTCTGAACAGTGCTACTGTAATTGTTGCTCTCTGACCACTAATTCTCAGGTCATTCACCAACCTCACCATTGCAGCTAACCTGCTTCATCAGATCACATCAGTCATCCTTTCTCTTTGCTACAGCCTTCTCCTGTCCTATCTTTTTCTCTCCCGGTATGAACCTGTCCATGAATGACCAGCTGGCCATATCCCTTTAAATCTGGCCTGGGCTGAGCCGCCGTCTCCACGAGATTACTGCATACTCTCCTCGGCTCCACAGATGGGAAAGACAATCTGCCAGCTGGCAAAGGGACACACACTATCCCCACTGGAAAATGGCCAACAGGCCTGGCTCTGTGGTCTCCACTCTGCCCATTCACACTCCTGATGGTTACTTCTCCAACATTCCACTCTAGCACTTCTCACATTCCCTTCATTTGGCCAGTTTTTCTTGCTCTTTCTCACTCCGATATATGATCGATGAATTTACACTTGATAAAAGCATCAATATTGATGAAACGCGTCTTTAGGTCCCGTGAAAGGTGCTATAGAAAGCTAAGTTATTATTATTACTATTAAAACAGAGATTTTCACCACAGCAATCTCAGAGATGAGGAATTGCACAGGAAATAGGAATGATACTCTCCCCTGGGGCCCTGACATTGACTCTACGACGGTCATAACACAGTGTAATTCTATTCACTTCCAACAAATCCAACCGACTTGCATTATTGCAGTAGAAAAATAACATTTCCAGAAAATGTATTTGATTGCAAAGGGAGTGGTATTTTTTTTGTGGGGCTGTTCTAAAAAAATACTGCTTCAATTACTTTATAGGCTGTGTGTTTTTGTGCCAATAACTTGGTAATAGCAAAGACCCAATGATGAATATTATAATATCCATCCATCCATTTTCTGAGCCGCTTCTCCTCACTAGGGTCGCAGGCGTGCTGGAGCTTATCCTAGCTATCATCGGGCAGGAGGCAGGGTACACCCTGAACTGGTTGCCAGCCAATCTCAGGGCAGATACAAACAAACAACCAGTCGCACTCACATTCACACCTACGGGCAATTTAGAGTTATCAATCAACCTACAATGTGGGAGGAAACCGGAGTGCCCACAGAAAACCCACGCAGGCACGGGGAGAACATACAAAGTCCACACAGTGGGGGCCGGGGATTGAACCCCGGTACTCAGAACTGTGAGGCTGACGCTCTAACCAGTCGGCCACCCTACTGCCTATTTCTATGGCCCCCCCCCTCTGGAGCCAGGCCTGGAGGTCGGGCTCGAAGGCGAGCGCCATGGGGCCTGGCAGGGCACAGGCCGAAAGGGTACCGTGGGTCCCCCTTCCCATGGGCTCACCACCTGTGGGAGGGGCCATAGGGTTTGGGTGCAGTGTGAGCTGGGCGGTGGCCAAAGGCATGGACCTTGGCGAGCCGATCCCCGGCTACAGAAGCTCTCGGAATCATGGAATGTCACCTCTCTGGCAGGGAAGGAGCCCGAGCTGATGTGTGAGGTCGAAAAGTTCAGACTGGATATAGTCGGGCTCGCCTCCACACATGGCTTTTGCTCTGGTACCAGTTTTATTGAGAGGGGTTGGACTCTCTTCCACTATGGAGTTGCCCACGGTGAGAGGCGCCGAGCAGGTATGGGTATACTTATTGCCCCCCGGCTCAGCGCCTCTACATTGGGGTTCACCCCGATGGACGAGAGGGTTGCCTCCCTCCGCCTTCGGGCAGGGGGTCCTGACTGTTGTTTGTGCCTATGCACCAAAGAGCAGTTCAGAGTACCCGGAGGGGGTGCTGGAGAGCGCTCCTGCTGGGGACTCCATCGTTCTGCTGGGGAACTTCAATGCTCACGTGGGCAATGACAGTGAGACCTGGAGGGGTGTAATTGGGAGGAACACCCCCCCATCAGAACCTCAGCGGTCTTCTGTTATCGGATTTCTATGCTCACCACAGTTTTCCATAACCAACACCATGTTCTAGCATAAGGGTGTCCACACGTGCGCTTGGCACCAGGACACCCTACGTCGCAGTTTGATGATCGACTTTGTGGTTGTGTCATCAGACTTGCGGCCCCATGTCTTGAGAGGGGCGGAGCTGTGAACTGAGCCCCACTTGCCTCCTGGTCATCCTGCTCCGCCGTCCCCACCCTTTTGCTCCCCAGTCTGTAAACAAGTTTACACAAGCAGCAGCATATTTACACAAACGATTACACAAGTGGTCAAAGTAACTTTTCTCTGCAAACAGTTATCCAAGTGGTCAAAGGCCACTTTCCAATTCTATGTCAGTCATACTGAGCAAAAGATTCATGAATAATATAACAAGTCCCTCTTTTGACCTTAGCTAGCCTGAGGTCAACCCATGATTATGCCCAAAATTTTAGGTAATCCCCCTTTTGGGCAGGGGCACACTGCCCCACGTGGAGCCAGGTGGTCCGTTTTCCCAGCCGGAGGCCGTGTGATCTTCTCTCGATGACCCTGTATGGACCCGTCCATCACGGCTCTATCCATTTTCTCTTGAAGACTTTCAGGTACCCCCATGGTGCTGTAAAGATGTCGTCTGGATGGTCATCCCCTTGCGCCTTGCTCCCCACCTGCTTGGAAAACATTTGGACAAGGCGGTTGAGGGCTTCGAAGTACGGCTTGTACCTGAAAGGCTCCATCTCTTCTTCTGTTCCTGCCACAGCCGCCAGACCTGAAAATTGCCGTCCCCTGGTGAGTTCAAATGGAGTGAACTGCATTTGTGAGTTCATAGACCTGCGAATGAGTGCCAGGGGAAGCGCATCCACCCATGTCAATTTTGTTTCAACAATGATTTTGGCAATTTTGGATTTCAGATTTTAATTCATGCGTTCCACCTTCCCCTGGGACTGGGGGTGATATACCGTGGCAAATGAATGCTTGAGGCCGAGCACCGCCTCAACCTTTTGAAGATGTTAATTTTTAAAATGACTGTCTGAACGTATTTGTATGGGGAAGCCATTGGTTGCAATGTAACTATTAACCAATGCTTTTATGACAGAGGCAGAATCCTCCCTTTTATAGGGATAGGCCTCAGGCCAGCGGGTGTATGTGTCCACGAAAACCAACAGGTGGCCGAATATTAAATAGCTGACACACCTCGCAATTGTCACCAAATTCTCAATTGCATGCTACAGGTGAGGGTTCCACCAGTGAACGAGTGCTCGTGTCATTTGTGCCTTACCCACATGCGCCGCTCCGCGAGCCTCCTTCACCAGGACCCAAAGCCGAACCGCCAAGGGAACAGGCCCACCTTCCGGATGGCGCCACAAGCCTGTGGCGTCTAGATAGGCTTTATTTGCCCTCCAAATAGTCCTTTCTTCTGGAGACACTTGCTTCTGGTCCTTTAACAATGTATCTAGAGTCACTTTCGGGAATAATTTAACTGGTCCTGATTCAGCACACACCATCTGCTATGTTGGCATGTAACCTGCTGTCTGCTTTGCTATGGCATCTGGGTCCTCACTTCCTTTCTCCACCAAACCATTACCTTTACTATTCGCTTTACATTTTATCACCTTGTGGGGCTTCATTAAAGCCTCGCGTAACCGAATTATCTCATCCGGATGCTTAATTGGTGTCCCTGTCCATCTTGCTGCACCACTGCATATGCTGCCTGAAGACCCTTCTCCGGATCCCCGAAACAACAACCATCTGTGTACAAAATCATCTTGGCGTCAGAGTAGGGCGCACCTTGCAACTCCTGTCTCACCCGAAATTGTTCCACTGTCCTTGCAGCACAGTCATGGGGTTCTCCCTCCTGGATGGTATCTGCCATATTAATATTTTCATGTGTATATGTTATGTGTGGTGCATTCAAGATGTTCTCCAAGCGGGTCTGTCTTAAAGATAACATTGTAAATGCAGAAGAAGTCACATATGCCATTACACCATGTGTCGTGAGTACTGTCAAGGAGTGTGACATCACAATATGTGTGGTCTTTTGTAGTATCTTAACCAATCTAGTACATGGTGGGTGTCGTCTTTCAGTTTGGTCCAACTTTACACTTATGTACATAAGGACATGTCTTTCACCATCCCCCTTCTTAAAAAGCACACCATTCATAGTGGTTGCTTTTTCAGACACGTCTAAATAACGAGTTTTGGAGTAGTCGGGTCGGCGTAAATCTGCTGTCAAGGCGAGTGATTGTTTTAACACAACGAAAGCACTCTCAGCCTCTGTGTTCCAATCCAAAATGGCCGACAGGTTGCGCATCCCATGAGCAGCAATCATGGCCCTCAATTCCCAATAGTCAGCTTCATAATTGCGGCAGTCAGACCCAAAAAGGAAAGCATGTCTTTCACAGTTCGGGGTTTTGCATGGGACAAAATGGACTCCCAGTGAACTAGAGAAACAGCCGTACCTACCCGAGAGACCACACGGCCCAGAAAAGTCACAGTGGGCGGCAACATTGTACCTTAGCCCTGGAAATCTTGAAGCCACATGCGAGCAGGTGTCACAGCAATAAATAGGTAGCTTTCAAACAGTCCACGTCCGTGGGTGCAGCCAGTAGAATGTCATCCACATACTGGATGTATGGCAAAACGAGAGAGGACCGAAGTGCTTTGAATTCTTTATTAAAAAATGCCAGGGGATAGGAGAAACCCCTGAGGCATACACATGTAATGAAGTTGGTCACCATCATAGGTGAATGAAAAAATGTCACAAACCTCTTCAGCCAACGGCAAACAAAAGAAAACATTAGGTAAGTCAATAACAGTGAAAAATGTGTGTGTGTGATCAATCCCACTCAAAGCAGTAAACGGATTTGTGACCGGAATAGTGGGTGTTATAACAATAGAATTAATGCATCCGAGATCGTGTGCCATGCGATGCTTCCCCGCAACCTTCTCCACAGGCACGATCGGAGTGTTCCAGGAAGACGACGAGGGGTCCAAGACCCCTGATTACTTCAAACCCACGATGGTGTCCCGGATGCCCTCCTCGGCCTCCGGAGTGTGTCGATACTGGTTCTGCCTGATGGGTTTTGGGGAAGAGACTGAGAAAGTAAAGGGAGGCACAGTGGAGCAGAAGCCAACATCTGTTGGGCCCTGGGTCCACTGTGCCTCATGCAACTACGCAAGAACCCCCTCAGCCTCAGGGTGATCCGTTCTCTCTCTACCGTGAGCTCTAAAAATGTGATGTTCTAGAATCGAGGAATTTGTAACATGGGCCGAAAATCCGATATCCTGACATAGCTGATGAGAATTCAACATTAGGAATAGCAGTCTTGGCCCAGTCACTGGCTTTTACACACTGCTGAACCATATGACCCAAATCTTTCGCCTGATACTGAGCTCCAATAACCAAAGTGATGTGTGGCACAGCCGTTTTCGCCCTCTTGTATTTGTCCCCCTGCTCCTGTATAAGAAAAACATATGAGTCTATGTCAACTGAAGTGTCATTGAAATAATCAGAAAATAGTGGTCACTGGTGACCTTCAATTTGAGCTGAGAAGTGGTCTTGATAGACTAGGTCATGTGACTTATCATAGTAAAATGTACAATGTAACAGGTCAATGGGCGGAATGTAAGTGTGCAGGCCAGTAAGCCACGGAGACCAGAGTTGATAGAGCATGTGCACACCACGGGAGGAGGGAGACTCAGGTTTCAGAGCCACCCCATAAATGTCAGCATATTGCTTTCGATCCGCCGTGAGGGCAGTAGAGAGCATGACACGTGGTGCCGCCCCTGGTGTATATTCACAGTCAATTTCAGTCCCATCCGGTAAGCTCACTTGGAGCCCATCTGGCCCACAAAAGATACTGGGCCCACCTTTGTGAAGCATGTCACGGCCCACAAGGTTCACTGGGGAGTTGGGGGGAATTAAGGAATGAGTCAATATTTATTTTTCCACCTGCACGGGAGTTGGATGAGTCAACGGCAGAGCCTCTGGTACCCCTGAGACCAAGGTGACTCTTCTGTTGCTCACTGGAAGCTGTGGAGGCAGTTTGCTGAGAGTGGTATAGTGAGCTCCAGTGTCGACCATCATGGAAAGATGATGTCCGTCCACAGTCACTGGAATGCAGGGGTCTGCCAAGCCATGCACGTCGAGCCTCCCCGGGCACCCCTATTCGCAGGCGGGGTACTGGCCCGGTGGTGTTGGTGCCAGGTTGGAATGTGTGTGTGTGATCAATCCCACTCAAAGCAGTAAACAGATTTGTGATCGGAATAGTGGGTGTTATAACAATAGAATTAATGCATCTGAGATCGTGTGCCATGCGATACTTCCCCGCAACCTTCTCCACGGGCAAGATCGGAGTGTTCCAGGAATAATTCAGGTTGGTGGCAGCTATGGTTGTTTATAAAGCGGAAGTGGAGGTTGTGATGTGCCTGGCCACTGTGGCGGCACGGCATCACACGAACACCCAGGCTAGGTCATTCCCCTGTACAGACAACTCTTCGCCCAGTGCCCCCATTCCCCACAGTGCAAACACAACCTGTCTGGCACCCCCGGTCTCACTCCCCCCCTACCTCTCGCTCCACGTCTACCCCCATGCCCAAGGCGTCACAAATTTTGACCAAAGTTTGTAAGCGGTTGGCTCGTCCCTCATCTTTTGGAAAGAAGCCAGTGTCCTGACTCTTCTAAGCATGTTTTTTTAATATTATCTAGTGCTTTTTGTCTATCTTCATTATTTCCTTGAACCACATCAACTTGTTCACCGATGGTTATTTTGGCATTTCCAATGTCCTCGAGGTTGACCTGAACATTTTCTCCTTTCCATGTAAACTCCATTATAACAAATCAAAACACACAAAAGATAAAATAAAAGTGTTTGTGATTTTCTGGTTTTCTGTATTTTTATGAGTTTTCTGTCATTTTTTACAGGGTTCCCAACCCTGGTTGAACCGGTCTCTGGATTGGACTCAGTGATACGGGAGACTCACCTCCACCCTACGGAATAACTCAACGTAGGGGAGTCTACTCAGCCCGTCTTGGAGACCCGCACCACCACACCAAAGTACCTCTATTGGGATCGACAGTCGAGTCGGCTGTCCCACTACGACTTTGTGGCCCCGGCATGATGTCCCGAACCTCTTGGAGGTTATTGTTGGCCGACAATAAAACCTCCACATGTTCACCGACAAGTTCAAACTCTGCGGATTCCAAATTCGATGCGGTCCAACACGCGATTTTACCAATACTAAATAATAAATACACAACTTGCTGAACGCAGGATTTTTCACCACAAAAATTCAGTCCACTCTTCATTCCATCAGATTTGCAGCAGATTAGGAGAATATGAATAAACAAGTTTGCCCCTTACCTTATAGTTGGCCGGTCAGATATTGAGGATGAAAAAGTGGACCACGGATTCTCCAGAAACACCCTTTCCAAAGGAAATCACGTCGGAGTCACCATTTTGTTGGAGAGTTTGTGCCAATTGCCCGTTACACCACTACCCTCCACCACCAACAACCAACCCCCCACCCGCCCCGGAGTTCATAAAGGCTCTTGATGTTGTGTGGCTGTCCTGGTTGACACGCCTCTGCAACATCGCATGGACATCTGCGAGAGTGCCTCTGGATTGGCAGGCTGGGGTGGTGGTCCCCCTTTTTAACAAGGGTGACCGGAGGGTGTGTTCCAACTACAGGGGGATCACACTCCTCAGTCTCCCTGGTAAGGTCTATTCAGGGGTGCTGGAAGGTTCACCGGGAAGTCGAATCTCAGAATCAGGAGGAGCAGTGTGGTTTTCGTCCTGGCCGTGGAACAGTGGACTACACCCTCGGCACGGTCCATATTAGTTCTCCCAATGTGTTTTGTGGACTTGGAGAAGGTGTTTGACCGTTTGGGGGGTGCTTCGGGAGTATGGGGTACCAAACCGCCTGATACGGGCTGTTCGGTCTCTGTACGACCAGTGTCAGAGTTTTGTCTGCATTGCAGTATGTCG
Source organism: Phycodurus eques (assembly GCF_024500275.1). Taxonomy (NCBI): domain Eukaryota; kingdom Metazoa; phylum Chordata; class Actinopteri; order Syngnathiformes; family Syngnathidae; genus Phycodurus; species Phycodurus eques. The sequence goes on along the minus strand of NC_084526.1, from coordinate 26,721,120 downwards.
GACTCGTTTCTGGTGAGGGTTAGACTCTGCCAAGGCTGCCCTTTGTCACTGATTCTGTTCATTACTTTTATGGACAGAATTTCTAGGCACAGCCGAGGCGTAGATGGGGTCTGCTTTGATGGCCTCGGTATTGTATCTCTGCTTTTTGTAGATAATGTGGTTGAGAGACTATGTCTCCCGGCTGGCCTTGGAGCGCCTCATGGATCCCCCGGAAGAGCTGGATGAAGTGGCTGGGAGACTGAAGTCTGGGCCTCCCTGCTAAAGCTACTGCACGACCCGACCTCGGATAAGCGGAAGAAAATGGATGGATAGCATCGTAATTACCAATATTATTTAAGAATTAACATTTACTAAGGTGAGCTGAGGAAAAGTTTGCTGAGGAGTACCCCCGCAGTGATATCACAAGACACAACAAGATTCTGAGATTTTTTTGACAGTGTGCAATTCATCGACAGTTTTTAGTGGACCTTGACAGACTTTTAGTCATGGAAGTCACGAGTATCCACCAAAACAGCCAGGCGAAGAGGAAAAAAAAGACAACTGACAAGTGATCTTGACTCTCTCAATCCAGCGGTCAATGTTTTGGATTCCATCAACAGGAAACGATAGTCCCTTGGCTTTGTACATCAGGAGATCTGACAGAATTTGCCTCATTTGTGGTAGATAAATAATTTGGTAATAACATCGATGGTGTACTGTTTAGAGACATTTGGTGACCTACTCCTCTACCATATTACATATTTGTAAAGTATATGTCACGGAAAGAGTATAACCACTTTTATATGTAAAAATTCACTCTGTACCCTCAGACAGAGCAATTGAGAGGCAAGACGCTTCTCTGGGTTACTGAAAGATGTGACTGTGATTGAAGGTCAGATGACAAAGATGTTATGGGGTCAGTTAAAATTCATATTTGCATTGTTTATTTTATGTAATAGATGCACGTAACTTCCAGCAAGTTTTCAACCATAGTTTAGCTAAAAACTTGGTTTTTATGACGCATATTGACTCCTCCCCGAACACACCCGAAGCTCAAGACACCGGGGCGTGGTTACTCTATCCATCACAAGGGCTCCCAGAAGTGACGTTGCAATTGACAAACACAGCGCGCTACACACTAAGTGCAATGGCAAACAACGTGTTGGAATATGTGGAGGAGGACGATTTCGACGTACAGGAGCACCCAACTGAACTTGACATCGTCAAAGCGTACGTTTGAGCCGAACAGACAGTGATGACGACGAGCAGCCAAGTAGCAGCTGTACAACAGAAAGAGAGAGTGGCCACTGGCTCGATGTGACGGTATGTCAAAAGCATGTCTTTTTATACAGTCATGGCTTGAAATAATGCCACTCCAGGGGTGCCAATATTTTTTAGCACGACTATACGTATTATGTATTCAAATATGTTTCAGTGACATGGCACAAGCTTTTACATAGGATGCAGTATTCCTATATATTGTGTGCCCCTCGCTCAAGTAGCGTTATAACAGACACACGCCGTGTGTCTGTTGGCTTGTCATATAGGCAAAAGTGGCTTGTCATATAGGCAAAAGTACAGATGACAGTATTGAAAAGTACTGTGTGAGTCTTTTTTTTCCTACTCCCCAGTGCATAGTAACCACAATAGAGTCATAGGTATATACAAGGAAATGCTCACCTCTTGTCTGTACGAGATTAAGTTCTCTTGCTGGCGGTGGAGGTCCCGATGGCCGTAGGAAAAGTAGTTGGCACCGCAGCTGGTTTCAGCCTCTGCCTGTATCCAATGCTTTCTGCTAAGACTAAGTCTCTCAAAACACGATTGTTTGAAGTGATCGACACAGTTTGGAATGCTTGCTAGGCACCCATAGCTGACCACGGTTCTTCCCGTCAATTGACTTTCCCTATCAATCCATCCATCCACTTTCTGAGCCGCTTATCCACACAAGGGAGTGCTGGAGCCTATCCCAGCTATATTCGGGCAGGAGGCGGGGTACACCCTGAGCTGGTTGCCAGCCAATCACAGGGCACATAAAAACAAACATCCATTCACACTCACATTCACACGTAGGGGGAATTTTAGAGTCTTCAATTAACCTACCATGCATGTTTTTGGGATGTGGGAGGAAACCGGAGTGCCCGGAGAAACCCCACGCAGGCACGGTGAGAACATGCAAACTCCATACAGGCGGGGCAAGGATTTGAACCCCGGTCCTCAGAACTGTGAGGCAGACGCTCCAACCAGTCGCTCACCGTGCCGCCTTTCCCTATCCACTGGTCATGTATTTCTTTTTCACTTGGAAAGCCAAAAAAAACAAAACATTTGTACAACCAAATGCCACACAATAAACCACCGTGACATCTTTAAATCATACGACAACAAATATACAAGGACGGAACAACAGCATGGAACAACAGCACACAATGGCGAATGAACAGGATGTTTGGCTTGTGTGATGTCACAGCGCTGGAAAGAGACCAAGACCGGGAGGCACATTCTGCATCATATTTATCGATTTAACTGCTGTATATCTGCTATTTAATCACTTCGAAATGGCAAATGTGGTTTGTAAAGGGGTTCTAGAGTTATCAAGAAAAAATTGAAAATCTTTGTCCTCTGACCTTTAAGTGCAGAGGCGAACACATCAATGCACTCTTCACTATGACACACTTTGGATTCTGGAGGTAAAACAGAGCACACATAAACGCACACACAAACCAAAATAGTTTTTGTGTGTTTGGCCGGATAAGGCTTAGGTCTTCCGATACAGCACTGGTATTTACTTAATACCTCCATCTGCTGAATAAAAAGAACGTAGACTTTACAAAATTATTCTTACAGCTTTTTTATCTGTCACCTTGGATTCCAGGGCACCTTCAACATAGTGTAATACATCTTGATGACTGTGACTGTAGTGGTGAAGACACAAATGCTGATGAGTGAGGAGGTGTGATATGAAAATGTGTTGCCCATCTTTATGTATGACAGTGTCCTGTTTGTTTAAGTTTGCTGAGCATCACAGAATGGTTTTAGGTGGCTTAAAGTCGATGTGCAGAAACTTTTCTCCCCAGCCTTCTGCTGGACCACCTGCTGGGCACTGCGATGATTGCACACTGAGATTGCTGTGCTAGATTACTGTGACCTGGCGGACCCCTCCAGATGGATACACACAGACGCACAGGCAGTAGACTACACTAACACCTGGCAAAATATTTCAATACACTACATTATAGTGGAGCCAACCACATGTGTTGATCACACACTTATACACATGCATTACATATCAGTAATACTAACAAATAGTCATCTGTCACGGCTTCATAGCTTCTCACCGGGTAATTTACAGGAACTGATACCGGTCAGATAATATGGGTAATGGAGGCTTCATTCAAACAATGTTTAAGTGTTCACAAAATTAAATAAGAATATCTATGTACTCTAGATTTGTAGTTCTGCCCCTGAGTTCCAGTCTATAATCTCCCATTCAAATAAAATAATATGACCAATAACCAGCAGCTGGTTAGACAAGACATAATTTAGTGATGTTAAAAATACCATCCACCAGGACAAAATCTCCACTTCCCTGTTGTTTCTAATGCTTTTATTACCTTAGTTCAGAGGTGTCCAAACTTTTTCTTCCAAGGGCAGCAAACAGAAACGAAGGATACAAGGGCCATATTGACACATTACTCACCTTTAACTAATTTCATTCACAGGCAGATCGTACTGAATGATGTGTTATTGGTGGATGTGAGCGATGAGAACAAATTTCTTCCTCGTGTTTTGGTCTTCTGCTCTCTTTCTACCCAGTGTAGAAAGTACTGGAAGTACTACCATATAACAATGCAGGCAAATTACATGTGCCATGTCAGTTGTTCATTTTTAGCAATCAGTGCAGACGTTGTAGTTTGGACACCGCTGCCTTCGTTAGATAAATACTGTAAAAGTGAAATTATGAACAGAAACACCTCTCAGTATGATGCAGTGTCGGATAAATACAACCACAAACTACAGCAGGAAACTCCAACCACCACAGTAAATATATTTGAAAAGAAATAGCTGAGGTAGCACAGTGTAGCAGTGCACATTTGCACATTCTTGCTGTGCCTAAAGTGTATTCCATACCACATTACAAAAACATGCATATTCCGTTCATTGAAGACTCTAAATTGTCTATTGTGTTTGTCTATAAGTGCTCTGCTATTGGGTGTTGACCAGTCCAAGGCATACCCCACCTCTCACCCATGGCAACTGTGATAGGCTCATCACACAATATCGTAATGAGAATAAAGTAAATAGATAAATGTATGTACAAATCCCAATTCCAGTGAAGTTAGGACGTTCACGTAAAATGTGAATGAAAACAGAATATAATGAATGCCAAATCCTTTTCAACCTATATTCGATTGAATACACTACAAAGACAAGATATTTCTTGATATGTTCGAACTCACTGACTGACTGTTTTTTTTGCCAATATTCTCTCATTTTGAATTTGATGCCTGCAACCTGTTTGGAACATTCCACAAGTGAACAGGTTCATTGGAAACAAGCGAGTGTTATGATTGGGTATAAAAGGGGCATCCCTGAAACGCTCATATGGTCACAATAAAGAATGGGGCAAGGTTGACTGCTTTGTGAACAACTGCAAGAGCAAATAGTCCAACAGTTTAAGAAGAATATTCTCAACATACAATTGCGAGGAATTTAGGGATTTCATCATCTACGGTCCACATTTTTATCAGTTATCAAGTTCAAAAGCCAGCATCTGTGGTGGTATGGGGGTGTGTTAGTGGCCAAGACATGGGTAACTTGCACAAATGTGACGGGTCCATTAATGCTTAAAGATATATGTTTTCGAGCAACAGATCCCGCCATCCAAGCAACATCTTTTTCAGGGATGTCCTGTTTATTTCTGCATGTGTTACAATAGTGTGGCTTTGTAGTAAAATGAGTGCAAGTACTAGACTGGCCTGCCAGCAGTTCAGACCTGTCTCCAATTTAAAATGTGTGGCACATTATGAAGCGCAAATATGAATATAGGTTGAAATGTTTTTCCACATCATTGTATTCTGTTTTATTTACATGTCACACAATCTCCCAACTTCATTGGATTTGGGATTTATGTAATTTGTAGCTGACAATGCCAATCAAAAGGTACAATACTTTATGTAGTTGTTTAGGTGGAGTTTTATAGATCACATATGCATCTAATTATGTGAACTGTGAGTGCATATTTTTAAGATTATAGAACTATCAATACAAATTAATCCTGCACTGTCTGATTGAAGCTATAGTCATAAGCAAATAATGAAATAGCTTTAAAGGTCCAAAAGAGTCTACATGATGCAGAAAAAAAGAAAATTACTTTTCTGCATCGAAAACATACAACATCTGATCTGATAAAACAATGGACAGTCCTGGAATTGAAATTGCAGGATAAGGAAGATGAAATGAACTGATGAGATGAAGAAATGTTCCGCAGATAGAATGTGGAGTCAGCAGCTCTGCGGCATGTACGCATGCAAGGATTGGGCCATCCGAAGCTCTGTATATAGAGTGGGTACGGAAAGTATTCAGACCCACTTAAATTATTAACTTAACTTATTATTATTTTGCAGCCATTTGGTAAAGTCATTTAAGTTAATTTGTTTTCCTCATTAATGTACTCACAACACCCCATATTGAAATTTTTGCAGATTTATGAAAAAAAAGAAAGACTAAAATATCACACAGCCATAAGTATTCAGACCCTTTGCTCAGTATTTAGTAGAAGCGCGTTTTTGAGCTAATACAGCCATGAGTCTTTTTGGGAATAATGCGCCAAGTTGTTCACACCTGGATTTGGAGATCATCTGCCATTCCTCCTAGCAGATCCTCTCCAGTTCTGTCAGGTTGGATGGTGAACATTGGTGGACAGCCATTTTCAGGTCTCTCCAGAGATGCTCAATTGGGTTTAAGTCAGGACTCTGATTGTGCCATTCAAGAACAGTCACAGAGTTGTTCTGAAGACACTCCTTCGTTATTTCAGCTGTGTGCTTAGGGTCGTGATCTTTGGGTTCTTCTTTACCTCTCTCACCAAGGCTCTTCTCCCCCGATTGCTCAGTTTGGCCAGACGGCCAGCTCTAGGAAGGGTCCCAAATGTCTTCCATTTAAGGATTATGGAGGCCACTGTGTTCTGAGGAACCTTAAGTGCAGCAGAAATATTTTTGTAACCTTGGTCAGATCTGTGCCTTACCAAAATTCTGTCTCTGAGCTCTTCAAGCAGTTTCTTTGACTTCATGATTCTCATTTGCTCTGACATGCACTGTGAGCTGTAAGGGCTTATATAGACAGGTGTGTGGCGTTCCTAATCAAGTCCAATCAGTATAATCAAACACATCTGGACTCCAATGAAGGTGTAGAACCCTTTTAAGGATGATCAGAAGAAATGGACAGCACCCGAGTTAAATGTATGAGTGTCACAGCAAAGGGTCTGAATACTTATGGCTGACTGATATTTCAGTTTTTCTTTTTTTAAATAAATCTGCAAAAATTTCAACAATTCTGTTTTTTTTCTGTCAATATGGGGCACTGTGTGTACATTGAGGAAAAAAATTAACATAAATGATTTTAGCAAATGGCTGCAATATAACAAAGAGTGAAAAATATAAGTGGGTCTGAATACTTACCCACTGTAGGTAAAAGTTTGAGATTACTTGAAGATAATGAAAGGTCTCAACTGCTTCAGTTTATATATCTATATATATCTATATATATAGACCAAAGTCTCAGGTATATATATATATATATATATATATAGATATAGATATATCTATATATATATATATATATATATATATATATAGATGCCTCCTGTATGGAGAAACTAGTCACATGCATTGCTCTGGTGTGATTTTGGCCCATTCCTCCACACAAGCAGTCTTTAAATCTTGAAGGTTCTGTGGACCTCCTTTATGGACCTAGTTTCAGTTCTTTCCATAGATTTTCAATTGGATTCAAGTTGGGTGATTGGCCGCGGGCGGCACGATGGATGACTGGTTAGAGTGTCAGCCTCACAGTTCTGAGGACCCGGGTTCAATCCCCGGCCCCGCCTGTGTGGAATTTGCATGTTCTCCCCGTGCCTGCATGGGTTTTCTCCGGGCACTCCGGTTTTCTCCCACATCCCAAAAACATGCAGTCATTCATTGAAGACTCTAAATTGCCCGTAGGTGTGACTGTGAGTGTGAATGGTATTTGTCCTGCGATTGGCTGGCAACCAGTTCATGGTGTACCCCGCCTCCTGCCCGAGGACAGCTGGGATAGGCTCCAGCACGCCCGCGACCCTAGTGAGGAGAAGCAGCTCAGAAAATGGATGGATGGATGGATGATTGGCTGTGCCATTTTAGCAGCTTTATTTTTGTTCTTTGAAACCAATTGAGTGTTTCCTTATGTATGTTTTGGATCATTATCCTGCTAAATATCCACCCTTGTTTCATTTTCATCATTCTCATAGATGGCAGCAGATTTTTGTCAAGAATGTCTCAGTGCATTTGCCCATTCATCCTTCCTTCAATAATGTGAAGTTTACCAGTACCATTTTTTGAAAAGCAGCCCCACACCATCATGTTCCCAGCTCCAAACCTCACTGTTGGTGTGGTGTTTTTAGGGTGATGTGCAGTGCCATTTCCCCTCCAAACGTGGTGTGCATTATGGCATTAACAGGTCTGTGAGAGCCAGATTTATTGCTGGTTAATAGATGTATGTATTTTTTGCAAGAATATACAGATACATTGTTTCAAAAATCATACAATGTGAGTTACTGGATTTATTTTTTCACATTGTGTCTCTCACAGTTCAAGTGTGCCTATGATGAAAATTACAGACATCTCTCATCTTTTTAAGTGGGACAACTTGCACAAGTAGTTGCTGTCCAAATACTTCTTTCCCCACTGTATCTTGTCAAATGCAACTCATTCTGCATTACAAAACATACGTGAGAAATACCAGGAACCATTATGTCAAAAGCTCAGTGGTGGACCCATGAAGCACCTAGGTCTACGGTCCAGGCATTTATGCTGTTGGGATCCCACACATAACAGAAGGGTTGATAAGTCATATTATGTGAATATATTAAATTTAGGTGCATCACCAAGCTGTTTAGAGCTGGAATGGATCAAACAGTGCTTTGTATTTGTTTTTCCTATTTAATTACCTTATTGATCCGTAGAATGACCAAAGTATTAGAAATTGCTGTCAGTATGATTCGCCGTAGTTCTATACCACTGCAGTCTACAGCCACAACAGTAACCATATTGTTAAATTAATACTGTTCATCAGTAGTATCTTTTAATACAGCTGTGGTATTTGGTCAAATTAGATTGAGCAGGTGTAGTAACGCATGAGTGAATTTTGTTTTTGGTTACTTCGAATGATTTATGTGCTATTATGAACTCAACCGAGGGGCCAAGAGCGGAAAACAGAATATTCTAATGAAACACATCAAACCTTATTCAGAACAGAGGAAGGGATAAACTGACATGACACGCATCACTTTGCATCACATTTGATGGACTGTCATTACGGTTCACATCCAACTGCACATCTCTTTATACCAGACTGTGAACGTCACATGATATCAGTAAAACTGAGAAGGTAACTCAAGGCTCTATCCCGTATCGCCTACCCCTTCAGCCGCCCCCCCGCCTTGCCCCACAACAACGACCACCACACTCTTGTCCCTCCACCGCATCTCCTCTCCTGTCATGTTTGCAGGAGCGAGAGCTGTGGAGGGTGGCACTCTGATGGCGTGAAGCCAGATGGCAGCCACAAGGCAGGCAGCGTGGCATGGATAAACGACGTGCACACACACATACACACACAACACGCCCACACACAATCACCCGCTCACGCTTTCGCTCCTTAATGAAGGGCTATGAATTATTCATCACACACACACACACACACGTACACTGCCTCTCGCAGGGCACATACACAGCTCCTGTCAGCAACAGAAGGCTCAACGACTTCTCTCTATTTTATTATCATTTCTCCAGGCATTTTCCTTGGTTGTAAAGGAATACCAGGTGGTGCTGTAACCCGTACCCCCCCCCCCCCCCTCCCACTTACCCTCCCAAACTATAAACCCCTTCTCCTAATTCTATCCCATTTCCTTCTCGGACCCTGTCTGAGTCATTGCCATCTTCTCCGAACTTGCCACTGACTCTTCAGTCCCAGCACTGGCGTCCTTCCTACACACCTGCGGGATGCATGAAAGATCGAAATACACACCAATGGAAGGGATGTTGGAGCACAGCCATGAGTAAGGTGACATTCCAAGGAGAATATGAGGAAAAATGCATTCCAGGAGCGAGCCCCCTTTTGATGTCTATTGTTGACTTATCTATTTGTAGCACGGTTGACTGCTACAACCACTTGTGTCATACTGTATGGGAAGTTAGGACAAAGTATTTGCTCCATCACGATCTGCTGCATCTCAGTTGACGTCAATAACTACACCAAGTATCACTTTTAACAGTTATACTCATTTTGGATCCTGGGTTACAAGTAGCCAGTCTGATCACATTCAAAGTATGCCCCATCAATTGCATCCTCAGAGTTGAGCAGTGTACAGTGACTGTCACATATATGACGCGTGGAAAGATGACAAGCGGCCCTTGCTGTCAGAGAGGTTCAAGGTAACAAAAAAGATGTGAAGAGGAAGGGGGTGGGTTTGGTGTTACAGGGGTAGGACCAGAGCTCTCTCGGGAGAGATAAGGATAAGTGAGTCTGATAAAGTGTTCATGTATGAGAGGAGTGATGGGGGGGGAGGGGGGGGGGGCGGGGCTGCGGAGTGACGGGAGGAGAGGGACAGGTTCTGCTGCTCTGCTAAAGGTCACCAGCCTCCCCAGTGAGGTTGAGTGGTATTTGAACCTCACCACTGTGGTGCTGCTGCTATTGTCTATTTTGTGTCTTCTCCTATAGGTGTGCGTGTGTGTGTGTGTGTGTGACTGCCTGTCCGTGTATCTGTATGTGTGTGTTTGCAAGCAGACACACAACATCACAGTGCATTATTTAACAGCCCACAACTGAGAAGTTACTATAAACCGACCAGCAACATTAGGACCGCTTTTACAATATAATTACATAAAATACAAGCACTAAATTATACTCTTATGCATTTGCAAAATAATAATGCTGGGATTTTGATTGCCAGTGTTAGAGTCCAGTGAAGTATTAATTGAGCTAAGTGTCTATAATTCTCATTGTAGTTTGTAGTGTTGCAGAACTTTGCTTCTTCATAGTGAGAGCTGTGCCTAATGTTTTCTTTTTCACCCCTAACATACCATAAGACCCACCTGTCGTCATGAGGCAGATAAAACCCTTGTATTTCGCAAGTGGTCATAATGTTGTGGCTAGTCGATGTCCATGGCATTAACAATTGGAAGCAGAATACAAACAACAACTTACAACACAATGGCACTAAAAGGGTAATGATAAAGTACATGATGAATATAAAGAAATTAAATAGTTTTAATAGATACGTTTGTACATTACAAAACATTCTAATACCAGTAAAAAAAAGTCTATCAAGTATAAGAATGTGTTTTTCATTTATTTTTCATTAAATGTCTATGGCAGTGTTTTGAATGCATCTGTATGTATTTCTTGTGCAAAAAGGGCAGTCCATCAAGAGAAGACATCAGTTTAGCTTTTGGAAGAAGGAATTACATAAACAAAAGCTATTAAACATTAAAGAAAAACCATGGTGTCAGAATTATGTTTCATCGCACAAAAAAGGAAAATTAGAAAGTTTATGTATTATCTATGATGCTCTCTCTTTTTCTTTGTAAACATGTGGTAAGAAAGCATCCTATGTGATTTTTGAGCAAGATGGTTTCATTGTTTGGCGGCACGGTGAACGACTGGTTAGAGCGTCAGCCTCACAGTTCTGAGGACCGGGGTTCAATCCCTGGCCCCCACTGTGTGGAGTTTGCATGTTCTCCCCGTTCCTGCGTGGGTTTTCTCCGGGCACTCCGTTTTCCTCCCACATCCCAAAAACATGCATGAATTGGAGACTCTAAATTGCCCGTAGGTGTGAATTTGAGTGCGAATGGTTGTTTGTTTGTATGTGCGCCGCGATTAGCTGGCAACCAGTTCAGGGTGTACCCCGCCTCCTGCCCGATGATAGCTGGGATAGGCTCCAGCACGTCCGTGACCCTAGTGAGGAGAAGCGGCTCAGAAAATGGATGGATGGTTTCATTGTTTTTGGTTCTTTATTTCTGTCAAAGTGAGTGTGACTAAATTTGAGAGACATCAAGATGGAGGCCTATGTGAACAAACTGTGCGTGTGCATATGTCTGCGTATGCGCGCGCGTGTTTGTGTGTGCGTGCGCGCGTGTGTGTGTGTGTGTGTGTGTGTGTGTGTGAAACAGCAAATGATATTTAAGTGATGTTGATGGCGTGAGACAAGGAGGGAGGGCAGAAGAGGCCAGAGTCCTTATCACCTGGCCCTGCACATGGCTCACCAGTGGAGACTTATTCTATTACCCCGTCAATCAATAGATCTTTGGTGTGATTGATCACGATTGAGTCCTCAAGAGGAGCAAGGCGCTGTGTGAAAAAACTCTGTGATCTGCTTGTCTCTTCAAACGGCCTCACATTGACATCACACAGTCTATGCCTTTTGGACCAACACACCCATGTAGTGAAAGCAAATAAGGTGGCTGGCGTGTGTGTGTATGTGTATAACATACAACTAAATTTAAGTAGATTAATTTGAGATTGCGGCATGGTGGATGACTGGTTAGAGCGTCAGCCTCACAGTTCCGAGGACCTGGGTTTGAGATTAATTTTGCTGTTTTGGTATCTCTTATTTGGTATCTTCTATGTACTGTATATCTATCCGAAAGAAAGCTTGTATACAAACGCATATTCCGAAGCATGCTATCGAATGTTTTCAATCACTTGACATCATTAGTGAAATTTAACTCTTGTCACACTGACACATTTTCTCTAGTGAATGTTTTATTTTTTATTTACACATTATTTTATAGAAATTAATCAAAACCTGTGCCTAGTTATTATTAATTAAGGAAAATGTGTTTATGTAGGCTACATTATGCTTCTTCATCATCTTCTTCCTCTTCTTCTTCTTCTTATTATTATTATTAGATTCGGTACTTTATTCAGTATTTTATATCACATATAAAAGTGCTAAGGAAGAGATTTGCAAAAAGTATGTCCAATTTGGTCCCATGCTTGTTCAACAGCATAAAACATTTTTAAATGTGGTTATGATGAGGGTTAAGGCATCATAAGCAAGTAACAATTTGTGTGCATTATCCTTCTAAATGCTCACAGGAGTAGGCTCAGCTTAGGTACAAGGAGGGTTACACTTTCAAACACTTTCTATTAATGTCAATGAAAGGTAAAACTTCAGGCTGCATTGTTGAATGATTAAAAAACAAAAGTTTAGTCTGGGACTAAACACGAACTCTTTCTTCCAGTGTATGCTGTACAAAAATCAGTTAGATTGGATTTAAATTTCAAAGGCCATGATCCCATGCCATTGCCCATAAATACCAAATCTCCCTTTTGTATTATTACAGCTACTGGAAAGGGAAGTGTAGTTTACAAGTTCATTTCCTCAACACAATGTGAGCTTGGTCTCACGCTGGGTGGGAGATGTTTAATTTAACGTCGAGGGATGACGGCCAAAACAAAAAAAGATTTACCAGCCTTATTTAGAATTGGATCAAAGTCATCTACATCCAACATGTGGTCTGTGGGGAGTTTGCTTTAAGCTGCTGGTTGCACAGCTAAAGACCCTCGTAAGGGGGTTAGGGCCTTCCTCCCTGTCTATCCTAAATGGCTATGTAATTGCAGGGCTGCTGCTTGCGAGCCCCCTGTTGTGTAGAGATGAAAGCTTGACTGCCTCAATCATGACCCCTTGATCCTGCCTCTCATTGTGTCCTTTTTCATGAGCTTTCTGTCTTTCTCCTCCTCCCTGTTGCCTCTTAACTCTGCTCTGTCACTCATTCAATCCCAGTGTCCCACTCCCATGCAAACACACTAAAACACTCCCAGCAACTGCAGCTACTGTATGCATTTCTCTCTGAGGTAAACACGTACTCAAATGTCCGACCCAGCAGGGGGCCGGTGGACACATGCAGGGCTGTGACTGGTCTGGTCAGCTTTGTCAATGCTGGTACGTGAGGATGCTCAGCAGGGTCCATTTTAGAGCCTCAACAGTGACATGGAGATAAAGAACATATACTGAATATTTTGGCCCAGCATGGTATTCCTCGACAAGTAAATAGAGGAACACTGAGAAGTGCTCATGGAGGGATTTGATGTGTTGATAAGGAGATTTGGGTCTAAACATTCTAGAAATGTCTAGTGGCTTATTTATTGATTGATTGATTGATTGATATTTTTAACGAAGCCTACACTATATTTAGGAACGGGTGTCTTTTTTTTAACTAAGCATACACTATATAAAAGATCCTGTAAGGTGAAAATAAAATGTCTTGTAGATTTGATACACCACAGAGAAGAGTGTTGTTAACAAGCTTGCCAAATTTGAAGAAATATGTGAGGGTCCTGGCGGACGTCTGGTTAGCACATCTGCCTCACAGTTCTGAGGACCGGGGTTTAAATCCCGACCTTGCATGTTCTCCCCGTGCCTGCGTGGGTTTTATCCGGAATCTCCAGTTTCCTCCCACATCCCAAAAACATGCATGGTAGGTTAATTAAAGACTCTAAATTGCCCATAGGTGTGAACAGGTCCGCTGTGGGCGTGTCCGCTGTGGGTGTGTTTGCAGGTTTTCAGCACTTATCTTCAAATATATTTAATGTATTTAGAAACAAATCCGATAAATCACTTTATAAGGTCTTTCACCAGAGTGTTGGAAAATACAAAATGGAGGACTTTCTTCAAGATCTTGGAGTGTGCCTGTTGCAATTTTTGTCCTTTTCCCCAGAAGATCATTGGTGAGGTTTGCAATTTCTATTCTAGTTTGCCCTAATACTTTTTGATGGTGTTGAGATGGAAGCTGTCATGTTCTACCACGCAAACTCATGCGTTTGTAGAGTTTAGGTTCTTTTATTGCAGAGCTTGTGAAGAGAGTCAATAAAGAGACTAGAATTAAGTTCAATATTGTATTAAGCAAATCAGGTAGTCATCCACGTTTATACTGTAACATTGGCATTGCTTTGTGCAGTGGGGCACAGTCATCCTGGAAAAGAAATGGGCTTTCCTCAAACTTTACAATAGTCCAAATTTCTTGATAAAGCAAAGCTATACACGAAGTGGTTTAGAACATCTTAACCAAATTTTAAAATGTGAGAGACCGCAGACTGGTTGAGGAAAAAATTACCACCTGTGTGCGAACTTACTCATGCTCTTATAGTGTGTACTGTACTTGAAATGACCAACACAGAGATCACACGCATAACCATAACTGTCATAGTAGCAAGACGGAGCTCTGAAAGGCTACATGGTGCAATAGAGCATCCAGACTGCAGCAAAATACAAAGAAGAAAAAAAGAGTAGTATTAAAAGAAAACAAATTGAAAATGTGCTGCAGTTCTCCTCCAAGTCAGGGGTGTCGCCACAGCTGGTATTGGCTAGGTCACCACAGGGTGGAGTGTCCTCTGCATTTAATGCCCAATTCCGGTAGCCGTTTTTACTTTCCGGAAGAAGGAACATCGCAACAACAATGGCAACGTGGAACAGTCCCTGCTACAACAAATGGAATTAGATGACCAGATGATGCATTTAATTATATTGCAAAATCGATCAAGAAGGCGGCAGCGTAGGTGGTAAGTGCGGCTGAGTAGCTGAGTACGTCATCACAGCAATAACGAGAGATTATCTCCGCGGTATTCCGCGCACTGCGACAATTTGTGCCGTGTGCGGGTCAAGTGTCGTAAAGGGGCCACATAGCGGTCGCGCGGCGCAATGCGTCAGTCTCGTGATGCAATGAGGCCGCTGTCGCCCGCGGGAGTATAAAGAGGCCTTGACTGTTGACCACACACGAGGATATGCGAGTTGAAATCATGAACAGGTTTAACATTTACGATAGTTGGCCCCAAACGTTTTTTGACCAGCTCGCGGAGGAAAAATCACTCTCATCAGATTATGGATTATCACTTCAGATAATCTTTCGGCGACATCTGATAATCAGCTCTTCTCTAAATTTGATCACAAGTGAGGGCCAGATTACCTGTACAACTATAGCCTGCTTAAAATAAAGAATGAAGTTATTTCATTTTAACTGCCAAAAGTTAGAAGACATTATGACATTGTACTACAGTACGTATCCAACAACACATTATGTCAGAAAGAAAAACATGGTTATCATTTGAAGCTTTTTATAGCTAGATGAATGAACAGATGTTTTAAAAGACACGTATGAAGCTTGGTGAGATTATTTTCCCTCTCTCGCACTCAGTGCCATCACGCTGCCTTAATGTTGTGATTTTCACTTCAAAGTTTCTGGGGGTTTTAAAAGAAATTAAAATTCATGTGTGCGTCTTGGCTTTATAGCAGCTGTTGACATAATTACAGAGGGGAAAAGTCTAAAATTAATTTAAAATCTAATGTAAATTATAATGATTGGAAGAGCTGCGCTAATCGTCATTCATGTACAAAGAGAATATGCACCCCTTGAGCTTGTGCATGTGCAAGCAGAGTTGCACTGATAAAAAGAGCATCATTAAATAAACGAATACAGTAAGTTGCAAGAAAAAGTACAGTATATGAACCCTTTGGAAATACCTCGAGTTCTGCATGAATTGGTCCATGGAATGTAAAAAAAATATATACATATTTTCATGGTTTTATTGAACACCACATGGAAACATTCACAGTGAAGGATGGAATAAAGTATGTGAAGTAGACTAGTGACTTCTCCATAGATAGACGATGACATTTGAGGTGTTTGTTAAAGCTCGCCTGTCCTGTAAAAAAAATCATGCATCAGTTTTGAGTTTTCTATTTTGAAGCAGCATTGCCCAATGTAAACCATGCCTCTCACAAATAGCTCTCCGAATATCTACAATTTAGTTGCGTTATGCTGTAAGGGTTAACAAAATATGTCTAAAAGTCTTGATATTCATGAGTCCGTGGTTAGACAGATTGTCTATAAATGAGGTCAATTCAGCATTGTTGCTCCTCTCCGTAGGAACGTCGGTCCTGTAAAGATGATTACAAAAGCATGGCCCAGAATGGTCCTGGACACATTGCCATCGTCTATGGAAAAATTTATTCCCAAGTTTATTAAGGCATCTTGTAAGAGAACTTAACTTCTGTCTGCCAATTAAACTTTAAAAGGAGATGGGTGATGCAACAGGACAATGGCCAGAGGTAACTCAATATGCCTTTTGGAGTGGCCCAGTCAGACTCCTGATCTCAACCTGATTGAGATGCTTTGGCCTGAGCAAAAGAGTCACATAAGATATCCCAAGAGTATTGCTGAACTAAAACAGTTTTGTGAAGAGGACTCATCCAAAATTCCTCCTGACCGACCATTGTGCAGGTCTAATCTGAAGCAATTTAAGCTTCATTTAGACGATAATTCACAAGAATTACAAACATTTACAAAATGGAAATGCCAACTCCTGACTATATGTTATGTTGTGTTTTATGTTGATTTAAAATCTGTCTCCCAAAGCTGCTGTTTTTCTGTTCGCTGCCATGTGGCACACATAATACTAAGTAAGCAGCAGTTATTGTTCAAAACACTTATCTGTGATGAAGTAAAGATTGACTAGACTCATTTCCTGCCGAATCGATACTGGTCACATGAACAATCCATTAGCTAAGCTAATTCTTAAAGTTGAACAATCGACAAAATGGATTGACATTTCATCTGATCACGTGTGTCAGGTTTACGTTATTGTTAAAATAGCCTCGATTGTACTGGATGGATTTATTCTTGAAAAACACAGCGTGTAAATATTTGTGACACAGATCCTGCTATCCAGGATTGACTTATTGCACCCATCAAATCACATTGTCAAGTTTGGATCACATGTGCATAGTGTGCATATCTCAATTATGAAGGTGTCAGTTGTGACTGGACCCAGAAGCAAGCGGAGGCTGAGAAGTTTGTGGTGAATGGTTTATTGAAAAGGAAATTGGGAATTCGACGTTTGAGGCGTAATGGCGGGTGATCGAGACAGGGAACGTGCGGCAGGCGGTGATGTGAGCAGGTGGATGGCTTGGCAGCGTGGTGGAAGAGGTCAGCAAGGCGGGGAACACGGAAGGAGCACACGGATGAACGTTAATACTCTGGCGGGGGTTTCCAGGATCTGGCAGGCTTTTATGCAGACAGAGATGATGACGGCTGCTTGAAAACAGGTGCGCGGCCAAGGTGGTGCTGATTACAGGGAAGCGAGAGAGAGAGGGCGAGATGGGCGCAAAGCGCCACCCAAGCTTCAAAACAGGGACTACAAGGATAGTTTATGACGGATGCATTTATGTTGGGAATTTTGACATTCACTTGTTCGAAATACAACTTTACACAAATACTGGGCTATTTCTTCTTTTGAGTATGGCTCACTCTTCTGTCATATTCACTGTAAATGTACATACAATTTTTTTCATTATGTTATCCTTTGTCTTAATTATAAAGTAGCATTGTGAATGTATTGTATCATTCTGTTTTGTTTAAAGGGAAGTTGTCTTTTTTGGGGGGGGGGGGGGGGGCATCACCGCGTCTGAGGAAAAGAAAAACAACAGCGACAGAAGGCATGACTGACAAGGTGTAACTCCTATGCCATCCTCTCACAGGCACACCCATCGGCACCGTTGGAGCCTCACACAGTTTTATGCTAAGGCAACTCCTCGTTATAATTCAAATGCTGAAATAGCCTTATCTTCTTGCAATGTCAAAATTGATGCTACAGTATGAATTTTAGAAAAAACAAAGTCACAATGAAAATGTTCACATATGGAGAAAAACATACAGCAGATATTTACATATGGAAAGGCCTGTCACTCTACGCATCACATTGGCATCTGGGTATAGCTACCTCTACCCAAATTAAAACAAAGCGGGCCAAAAGATATTTTCCAATTCAGCAGATGTGAGTCATTTCATCTTGTGATTCAAATGAGTTTGGTGTTTTGTGTGAACAGATGTCCGTACCCCGCCTCCTTTATCAACATTAGCTGATTGGGTTTTAGCATGCAGCTTGCCATGCCTCTGCCTCACAGGTACTAACACATTAATCTGCCTCTGCACAGCTGTGCAGCCCGGTGGAGGAGGGTGGAGTGGAGACAGCGAGAGAGCAGAGAAGAATAGGGAAGGGCTGTGAGGGATGGAGAAAATGATGAGGAGGGAGGAAAAGGGTGCGAGAGGAAGTGTGAAATGGTGAGTGGCCTGGAGACAGGATGCAGATGAGACTGAGACAATGGGAGGAAAACAGATGCCAACACAGAGAAGAAAATACACAATGGGGAGAGTGAGGCAAACAAAAAAGAAAAGTGTAAAAAGTAAAAGGAATTTACAAGTGAGATACTAGCTATTAGAAAACATGTCCATTACATTTACAAGAAGGGAAAATGGACAAATATATGGAGGGTTGGTCTTCCAACAGCGTTTTCCAAGACTTTCGGAATAGTTTTGAAACTTGCTGGCAAATCTTTCAGAGGAGATCAGACATTGATATTGGCCAGTCAGTCACATCAAAGGATGCCTTCACGGAACTTTTTTTGTACACTGGGGACAGAGATGATTGAGCCGAAAGGCGCGTGCCCACAAAGTTGGAAGCTTACAATTGTCCAAAATGTCTTGTATCTTGCCAACCCATAATTAACTACACCAGTGATTCCCAAACACTGTGCCGCGCCACATTAGTGTGTCATCATAGATCATCATGTGTGCTGTGGGAAATTTCACTTCATTGGTCTGAAAAATATTATTTATTTACTATAAACAAAGCCATTCTCTTGGCTGTCCAGTTTATAGTATTTTTTATTTTTTTTTTCCAGGTTAATGTACTGTAATATATTATAATATAATATATATATATATAATGTATTTTGTTTTTTTTCAAACCAATCAGATTTCAATTCACCAAACAAGGCAAGCTAGCTGACTGAGACTGACATCGGCATTTTTCCATCCTCTGATTTGTTGACTTAAATAGTCTTGCGATGTGCTCAACTGGTGATGGGGGAGGGCAAATATCGGACATGAATAAATTATAAATTCATTTTCAGTGTGGGCTTTTCAAGAAAAAATGGACATTGTGAGGATATGTCAGCCAACACAGTTGCTGGATGGCTTGGAAAAGGATTTATTTGGCACTTCCAGAGAAGCACGTACTGTATATGCGCTGACTACACAGTTAACTAACTAGCTCTGAGGAGCAAAGAAAGGAGGATGGCTTTTGATGATCTGTACATAATCAGCGTATCTGTTGAGTACAATTTATCCCAATTTTTATTCATTTAGTTTTAATGTTTTTTGTCATGTTATTGCATAAATATTGATTGTAAACTGCTCCAAATTGTATTGTAGTGGAGAGGTTTGGGCTTGTTTGATGGAAGATAAGGCTGTTTCTTGCTACAGCAATAATGCTATTCATCCCAAATACGCGAAATGCCTCTCTCGCCGGCTCTGTCATGCCATGCATTGATATTTTGTGTTTGGGATATTATTTTGTAAAATTGTGACATGATACTGGTGCTGTGGATCAGGTCACTTAAGTCCTCACTGAAGGCGTAAGTCCGAAATGTATGTATACACTTTTTGCAATATTTTTGTCTGGTGGCTTGCTGGGAGATTTTTTTTAAATGTAAAGTAAATATGAACCTGGCTCAATAAAGTTAGGGAAAAACTGAACTACAGTATACTACCTCAAGATTTTATGGGAAGTTATTTCCCAAAGGTGTGCAGCTTGTGTGGTGAGGGAACAGACTTCCATGTAGTCCATTGGTATAGCTTTGTGACCCATAGAGGTTTGCAGTAACATCCCTGGCAGCCCAGAAAGGATCAATTTGTGCTCTAGTAGCATACGTATGCTCACACAGCTGTGTGTGCATGTGTCATGCCACAATTGTAATGTCCCTTTGTGTTTTTCTCCTCGCTGTCTTGAAATCCACTCTGCACAAATCTACTCCTCTGAACTGAATTGTTGTTGATGTTTTTGAGTGTGCGGCTGATTGGTGAAGCTGTGCGTGTGTGTTTGTCTGTGTGGGTGGGTGCCACATTGCGCCAAAGACCTCTGGCACACTTGTTTACCCAGACGTCATGCCACAACAACGGGGCTCTTTCTGTCTGCACACCTGTTTGCAGCCCTGAGGCCAGAAGCAGTCAGTGCACAAAGAGCACCTCTGCACCCACAAGGGGAGCCGCAGGAGGGGAGAGTGAATTAGGGCTTCGGGAAGGGTGGAAGAGCTGGTAAAGTGTGTACTGTGATAGGAGAGGCAAGTATGAATGGGTGAGAGACGGTGTAGGGGTGACGAAAAGCAGGATGATGAAGGTGAATCACACAGACAGAGAATGGAAAGAAGATTCAGGAGTGAAGTTATGTTTGTAAGGATGGCGTTAAATCTTTAGTGAGACAGAGAGGCAGTCAAACAAAAGATGTGAACAGTGTGTCGCAATGGTGACGTACGGAGCTTGGGTGTAATGCCCCTTGCGTCATTCTTCTTCGCCGCAGGAGCTGATCGGGTGCACTCAGCTTGTGAGCTCATTAAAAAGCAGCCATTATTCCGACATTTGCACGCATCACATGCAAAACTCATTTACTTGTAAGAAATTAAAAGTTCATTTTAATTGAGCTCGCACGGCAGTATGCAAATTAGGAGTACATAATGTACATTGATGCAGAGCCGACGACACAGTTGTATGGACAACGCGCTGAAAATGGGCTTAACCCTTCCAGGATAATGTTTGGAATCCCTAAGTCTCTAAGTCTGTAAACAAAACAACCAGAGACCAAATGGCATGTTTAATTCATTAAATATATGTTAAATTATTTTTTGTGTACTCTAATACTAGCAAAAAAATAATACCCATCCATAAAATGTGACTATTGACTAACTGTAAATCTTTTATATAAGTGTGTCTTTGGTATAAATGCTCAAGTTTACAGTTCCACCCATGATTTTCCAAAGTTTTCACTTACAATGGCTTTTATTCTGTGACTGGGTACACAGACGTGATAATATAATAATAAGTTCATTCTATACCGGTTGCCCTAATTAAGGTCATGAGCGAGCTGGAGCCTATCCCAGCTGACATTGGGTGAGAGGAGGGGTACTTCAGACTAAATAGTCAGCCAAGATCAGTGGACAAAATGTAATAATGAATAATAATGGTGAACATCATTCATGTCTTCAGCCACTTTCTTAAGTCACTTCAAGTAGGACGATACCCATTCAATAAATACACTCCAGATTGGACCACAATATGAATAATTTAATAAAACGTCTCAACTGTATATCTACAATAGGTCTCTTGTTTATATATGTACGGGAATTATGCACATACTGTAGGTTGTGTGTGGTTTCAGCATTTGGCATTTTTACTCCTTAGTAATTCGGAGAATCGATCTATATATACTGTACATATATTCCCCAGGTAGAGGACAGTAGACATTGACAAAGATTGGTCTGAAACATGAAATAAGATGGAACTGAGGGTGTTTTTGTCTCCCAAGATTGTGTCAATCCAACCCGCAGCCTGTGCGCTGACCTTCCTGACCTGGCCCTGAGCTGCCAAATAGCCAATAACGTGTCAATAAGTTGGCAGTCTACTGGAAAGTTCCATTTTTGGAGGGGGTTGGTGGATGAGCCATGTCGTGTGAGGGTCAGGGGAAATGTTGAACATGTGCTTAGATACAGCTTCTTGCTAGATAAACATTATTTTGCTATTTCTTTGGCCTTATTACATGTTGTTTTTTTTTTTCGTCCTCCGACCAGAAGGACCAGCCTCAACAATGAGTGTTAAAGCAGTTATGTATGGGGAAAAGAATAAACACTCATGTTGGGAGCAGATAGACTCCAGCATTATCAGAGAGGTTGTCACTTGTTGACAAAGTAGTGTTTAATATTTGACCAGTGGTTTACTTCTTTATACACTCATGAAATAAGATGTGTAAGATGATACTCTGTTACTCGTATTACTCATATTACTCAGTTACTCGTATTCTAACATTAGGAAAAAAATAAAATAAAAAAATGTAAGACTGTTTTGTTATTTTTCTGTTACCATGAACACTTGTTAACTTATTTGCGTGTGAATGATCAATCACAATGTTCAAATACTAATTTAGAATTGCTTTTCTCTTGACCCCGGAATGGGTTATTTCTATTTCTGTCATTTGCTATTTAACCCCCCCCCCCCCCCCCCCCCCCTTCAGAACTTCATTTTTACACTTTCCATTTTGCATACTCCTATTACACTTACTTCTGTACTAGTCCGAATAAAGTGATTAAAAAAATTGATGTCCTGTAGCTTTTCATGGCATCAGCATTTCCCATTACAATCGATTTGCTGTGCAGAACCTTCTAGTTGTATCGTCCAATTTAAAGCTGAGTCAGCAGTGACTGTGCAGAGTGTGTGATCCGCGGTCCTGGTTCACCCTGCGATGACAGGTGAGCCTGGCACTCGTGCTGCGTGACTGCTTGGCAAAGACGATGGAGCTATAGAGCGCAATGAGAGGAGGACACGCTGTTAGCTGGCATGTGCAGGCCCTTAATGAGTAAAGTGTTGATTTGGCGCAGATCCTAATAGGATCAAAGCTGTCATTTGGCTCCCCCAATGGCTGACAGGAGGCCAGGCCTGGCACACCACCAAGAAGGAAGGAAACGTCATCACCTTCACAAGCTACCTACGTAAGTCCACATAGTGGCAGCCTCTTTTTTTGAGCTCATGCAATATTTCTTGCCATCGTCTGGTCTGCTTTTCACTGTCATTCTATTTGTTTAAAGACATACGCATACAAACATGCAAAATCATCTATTGGAGCTCGACCTCATTATTGAGCTGCAAGGGGTTAGCGTGCTCATGAATGATCATTAATGTTTGTATGTGCAGTCAGTGTGCAGGAAAAGCCTCAAGGCTGAAATTACTAACAAAATCAGAGACAGTGAGGGCAAAAGGAGCAATGAATGTAGATGATATTGTAATGCTCTAAGGAGCCTCTAAGCTGACTTTGGCTCATTGAGAAGAATGATTTATTGTGCAGGAGTAAGTGGGGTTTATTTTGGCTTGGGAGTACCGCATGCCCCCAGGGCTGCTGATGAATGCATACACACACTTGCAGTGTCATTTAGATACACACACACATGCATACAAATGCGTACACACACACACACACACACTCACACTTTGAACAACTGAAAGGCGAATGGTGACATGCTACAAAAATGTGTCCGAACACGATCCAAAATGTGGATATGATGAGGGAACAGGAAAAGAACAGAGAGGTGATCAGAGAGGGTTTCTGAGAAAGCAACAACTCTCCTTTGCCTGAGGAAGTTAAAATGCAAATGTTTTTATTATTTTTTTAAAAAATCATAACTCACCACAACCTCTTCATACTGCATGCCACCTACACTATTTCGCATTCCGACCAAATCCCCACCCCCCTCTCATCTCCTCCATCTCTTTGTCTTAAAATTAGTGAAGCAGAGTGCTCGGGCGACTAATTATGTATTCAAATGAAAGAGGCTTGTTAATGTTGCACTGGGGAGAGGCAAGATGATTGGGAGAGGGTGATGGAATTGAAATGAGCGCCTGGGTGTCGCTCGAGCGGCGGCGGCTGCAGTGGTGGTGGAAGAGACGGCGGTGCATCTGGAACCAGCCGAGCGCATCCTGGCAGATGTCACCTCCCGGGGGGTGATTAGAAGATAGGGCGGGTAAGAGAGGGGGAGTGTGTGGATGTGTGTTGGGGGGGATGGGGTAAGGGGTGAGTTAGGAGGGAGGTGTGAAGCGGGGGTGAGGAAAGGGGAGAACGGTCAGACAGGGGATGCACACGTCGCAATGACAGGATGGGTAGCGAGTGTAGGGAGGGGATGGCAGCGGGAGGGGTGAAGCGAAGGAGGGATGTTGGTAGGGGGGCATATGGCTTTGTTTCAACAGAGGACACACAAAGGAGAGAAATTGGATGGTTAATTTAGCACAGCAGAGAAGGAGAAGAAATGAGCTAATGAGCATGTTGCTTTTGCCCTTTTGTATTATTGTGCCATGTGACACACCAAATTATGACCACTTGCATAATCTAAGGACATTCACTATTATTGTTTTTTAAAAAAAAAACAATAAAAATATTCAGTTTTTATTCACACTGTCAGCATTAGAACTCAGCGCCATCATTATGAGAGTTGCGTCTTACATTTTGACTCTCGCATGTTGCTAAATGAGGTAAACAAAAATGTTATGAGCAGCTCTCAGCTGAATTCATTGCAGTTCTACACTACTGCTCTGTAACTCCATCCATCAATTTGAAGTTTCTTCAGTACAACCAGTTTTGATGTAGCTTTTGTTTTGTAGGTTACTGTTAGATTGTGTGTGGTGCAATAGTGGCTTTTGCGGCCGGTTGGTATATATTTGAGGAAGATCATGAAGATAAAGCCTGATACAGCTCTGCGAATAGGCACCTCATTTCTCACCAGGTTGCACTCTGGCATGGAAAAAAAAAAAATATATATATATATATACTTTGGAATAATTTGGAATAACAGCGTATAAAAAGTTTAATGTGGGCTGTTGGACTGAGTGAAGTACAGTGGGAAAAGTCTAGTGCTGAATGATGTCCAGGGAGAGATGAGGCGAGGTGTTCATACAGCTCCAACTAGCCATCTGCTCTCTGTGTCCTTCATCTGACATACTTCTCATCCATACGGGCACTCACACATGCTCGCAAACGCACTCGACCTGTGTCCAGCACACACACACGCGCGCACACACACACACACACACACACACACACACACACACACACACACACACACACACACTTTGTTGCAGTCTGATCCTGTATTCATAAGGGCTGTCCTGCCAGCTCTTTACCCTGAGGCCTCCTGCCCTGTGGCCTGCAGCCATCATTAGGGAGAGCCTGTACTCTCATTATTGATCCTCTGCCTGATAATGCCATGTATGCTCCATCTCTAGGGTGCGCCACTGGGACTGCATGGTGGGCCTTACCTGTCCAGCTGCCAGGATTTTCTGTCAGACTCATCACGACACAGGTGCATCCTTCTATCTATCTATCTATCTATCTATCTATCTATCTATCTATCTATCTATCTATCTATCTATCTATCTATCTATCTATCTATCTATCTATCTATCTATCTATCTATGTATCTATCTATCTATCTCTATCTATCTATCTATCTATCTATCTATCTATCTATCTATCTATCTATCTCTATCTATCTATCTATCTATCTATCTATCTATCTATCTATCTATCTATCTATCTATCTATCTATCTATCTATCTATCTATCTATCTATCTATCTATCTATGTATCTATCTATCTATCTCTATCTATCTATCTATCTATCTATCTATCTATCTATCTATCTATCTATCTATCTATCTATCACATGCACACGCACACGCTTTCTTCCTCTTTCCCCTCCTTTTTTTCTGACGGAGATGCATGGTGTTTCTAATTTGGCATGCAGACATTAATTCCAGCACAGCTGCTGCCTCCTCCTCCCTCCATCCTCTGCCTGCCACCACCACACCCCCACCCATCCCCTCAACCCCACATCTCCGACTCCCTCCCTGGTTCCCTAAAGGCTTCTCTCTAATGTGCAGCTTCAGAGAGGCGCGGCAAATTAACACCATTTGTTCTGCGGAGCATGCCTTCTTCTCAACACTACAACCATATCTTATGAGGTTTGTCTCAATGTGAGGGATCACTGTGAGGAGATTTTTTTTATAAAGCTTTTTTCCTATTCTAATTCACAAGCCCAAAACTAAACTACAGTGTGTGTGTGTGTGTGTTTTATTTTTACACCAGAGATAGCAACCCTTGTTACTCGTTTATCTCTTCACAATTGTGCCTTCAGGAACAACGGTTCGCCTCTGCTTACCAACTGCTGAGATCTATTTTCTGCTGTGATAAAACTAATGCGTTGGCACATAAAGAGCAAATGCTTTATTCAGAGGTTCCATTTATACTTAAATCTAAGAGAATGAGAGGCAAATATTACTCTGAAGGCAGGGCACTATGGTGAAAGAGAGGACTAAAGAAAGAGGTGCATGTAGAGAGGGACAAAAATCTGTATCCTCCCAGAATGTTATAGCAATGGTGTAGTTGAATGTGACCTGCCTTACTCAATAAAATGCATCTGACATACAGGGACACACACTCCAAGACCCCCCCCCCCCCTCCCACCCCTCCCGCATGGACCAAACCAGGTTGTCTCTCTATGGTAGTATTTCCTAATGGACCTCCTTCCTTTAGTTGTTCCTCCTCCTCTCTCAACCTCTTCTTTGTACTTTATTTACTTTCCTCTGTGCATCCTTCCCCCCTTGCCTGTGAGATAACAGCATTATTAACTGGCCTAGTTGACCTCCACTCCCAATAAACTCCACCCACTGAGGATCCCTGCTTTTCTTTCGTTGCTGCTAGGGTTACTATCTTGTGGACCAGCAGTGGCCATAAACATTGAGCGATTGGTATGAAGTCTACCTAGGCAGAGATGCCAGATGCAGATAGGCTCACTCGCTGTCAAAAAAAGAGGGTTCAAAAGTGAAATGAAAGACAACATGCATGCACGGCAGCCATTTCAATATTTAGGCAAGGTAATATTGAAGAATTATATTTGTTGCTAATTAGCAAGTGATGAAAGCATTTTGATTAGCTTGAGTGGAAATAGTGCCTGATGTGGGCCAGAGAGTAGTCAGCTGTGCCTCAGCTGGGAGAGTGCTCTTTAACACAGGTGCATGCTGGGAGACTGAAGGATCAGTCAGAAACAAAACACGAGTCTTTTTATAAACACAAGCGTTCGTGTTGCCTGTTCCAAACATGTTAGGCAGCGAAAAAGGAAAGACTGTTAAGTGTGTAAATGAGACAAGCATACAGTAGGAAGAAGAATTTGACAAATGGAGAGACGTGCCACCAGAGCATCTGCTCGAAGGCAGAAAGGGAGAAGAAAAGGAAACAGCAGAAGAAGGGAATCGAGAGTGAGAGCGGAGGGATGAAGTGTTGCTGCACTTGGAAAGCTGCCTCCACATCTGCTCGTCCATGATGTCTGCGCCAGCCGTCAGCTGTCATTTTGGACCGCAGTCAAGTGGAGCAGAGGTACCGCCTGGCTCCGTGCCTCCTTGTGCACCCAGAAAGCTCTTTTGTTTTTCCAGTGCATTGAAAATGTCCTCCGTCTCTTGGCGCTTGTGTCTTCTCTTGACCCAGCAAGTCACAGGGTGCTTTTGTTTTTTTCAATTTTCAGGTGAAAGAGGACAATTTGGCCTTGATTTTGACTGTGTAATTGCTTGACCAGCTGAAGCAATCCAGAATGTCGGGACATCTGAAATGGATTTTAACTCTCTCTAACTCAGCAAAAAGCCCATGCATTGAAAAACAAAACAAAAACAAAAAACATGCCACTTGCAACCCATCAAGATGCATTACTGGAGAACAATTAGCCCACAGAAAGAATTCAAGTGTCCCACTGCGTCAGGTGGGGTTGTAAATAACTGTATTGTATTTAAGCACCACCATTAGGCTTTGCAGACAAACATCAGTTATTCATCATCCCCCTCTCGTCTGCCAAATGAAATGAGATCAAGAGGGAAAAAAAGTGCGAGCAAGAGCTCAAAACAAACATAAAAGAAATAAAGATGACTGAGGAGGATCAAAGTCCAATAAAGTATCAACCAATATTAAATAAGGCACGCTCGTGTGTCTGTTGATAGTACCACAACATTGAGAGCAAATCGGGATGCGACGTCTGAGGAGGAAGGGGAAAAGTCGAGAAGAGGATTTTATATTTTTTGCACCCTTTTTGTGCACTAGGCTGCCAGGCAGCATGGTGATGAAATAAATAAATAAATAAATAGGCAGGTTCTGGTCTGTGCGGCGTGGTGCTGTGCTGCTCTGCGGTGCCTGGTTGCCTATGAATATTCCATGAGGCAGTGAGTGGGGAAGTGTGCTGCCTGGAACATCTGGTGTGGTCCTCAGGGACCCTTGTGGCGAGAGCTGCAACTTCAGGAGTAAAGAAAGGGAAAAGGGGGGAAAAAATGGCAATAAAATGAGGGGGGGGGGGGGACAGCAGCCATCAGCAAATCTGCATCATATGGTTGATTTGTTTTGCTAATTTGATTTTAACACTAGTAGTCCTCGCTAGTACATAACAAACTAAAGGAGTGAAGCAAAACAGCTCCTTCTTCACATCATCTTCTTTAGAGTTAGCTTTGAAGCTGATCCAATATGTATTTCACTGTTATATATAATTGATTGCATAGAAGCATTTGTTTGCACATTTGTTCAAATTATTGAAGTCCATTATGGAGATGTTTTGCAGCGTTCTAGTGATTCTCTCTGAGTTTTTGTCCACTTACATATAAGAATAATAATGTGCACAGAAATGTTGAACAACAATGGGCGTCAATGTAAATAAAAGTGAAATGTTGGCGATGAGAAGATGTGAAGAGAGGAGGTTGTGAGAGGGGGAACGTCACAAGTATAAAGCCTGAATACAAAGTAACTGCACAATTGACTGTGGCCTTGTCACAGTAGTGTTGAATAGATGGTCCTAATAAGCACCAACTAACCTTTCAACAATGGCCTCAAAATGAATAGTGACAGGATTGCTTTCCTAATGCATATGGTAATTCCATTAATACGATTCTGTTCTTTTGGCAAATGCTTAAGCACTGTTTGCTTGTGTCTTCAATTCACCAGAGAATGGTGGAGACACCTTCTCCTTAAGTCAAGCATAGAAAGTATAGTCTTCTATGTTGGACACGCGTGGTACCAGTGTTGGGAAAGTTTGTTTTTCTATGCGACCTAGTTCAATGTTCAGTTCACCGTTCCAAAAATGAACTAGTCCAAAGTTATTTTTTGTTTTTCTCACTATGTTGCTGACGGGCTATTACCCACAAAATACTGGCATTTCATTTTCCCATCGTTACCACCCATTCAGTCCACACTGGGAGCCAGGTGCAGCTTTCGACCCATGAGGGAAAGCGTGCTGCTTGAATGGTCTTTTTTTAAAATAAGTAATTAAAACAAAGACAGGATTTTTGTCCTTAATGTGCAAACAAAAACACGCAACACAGTATGATAGAAACGATGGTGAAAGGACATTCATAACTTTGCATTCCTCGCAGCTCTGGTTGACTATATTAACAAAATATTTTGTTTTATCTATTTTTATATTACAAAACAAAATAAATTCCATATCCAAAATGATAAACTTATTTCCTCCAGACTAGTATTTTTGACTTCTCTCGATCATGAAATGAGATCTATTGTTGTTTCCGACAAATATTGTAGAGCAAGACTTAATTTTGTCAAAAGTAGGGGGACCCAACCGTGGGGAAGCATCAAAGCACAACAGGAGGGCAAAACGTTGATTCACACAAAATACAAATAAAAATGTTGCAACACAGTATTTACAGAAATCATGACAAGCGTGTCTTCACATATTCCAAAAAGTCATTGAAACAAACACATTTTTTTATTGAGCTATTTAGCGGCCATCCTTCTTCATTGGGCCACTCCATGTTCATTCGTCGGCTGATACATTCTGTATTAACATCTACTGTACGTATGATACTGACTATATAATTAAATATCAATATCATTTGATGTGCAGTATTTCTGTGAAAGGTTATCTGCTTCCAAACAAAATAAATTCTATTATTTTCTTTGATTAAAAGAGATTTGACGGGAAACGTCATGGGTAAGATAGTCATGAGTTTGCAGAAGGTGGCGTTCTGAATAGCATAATTACATTTCCTTCACTGAATTATCTCAAGGTTTGCTGCCTTAGAAAGTCTGTAACTTTTGTATTTAAGAACAAAAACCCTCGCTCTTTTTCCTATCTTTTCGGCGATGTTAGTTATAAAAGCCTGTGCTGAATGTATCTTACAGAAGAAAATATGAAATCAATTAATTTGTTTGACTACTGTGAGTTTTGATGGAAGTAAAATGTGTTTGTTTGCGGTTATTGTAAACCTGAAGCTGTTAATTATGACATTTATTTCACTAGAATTACAACTACTTTAGTCTTTTTCCCACAATTATATTTACTCGGCAAAACATGCAGTTAAATTATATACTTTTTACATATTTACCTTGATACTTTAAAAACAATACCTTCTTGCCTTACTGTTGCTCTTGTCAACATCTCAGGCTCCATATTCGTAAACTGCACAACGTGCGCTGGAGCATCTTGATATTTGTGCTAGTCCAAGGCTCGCTGCGCAAGTTTACCTAATTTGGGAAACCGGTTTGCCCCAAGCGAGATGGTGTTTGTGCAGCGGCTGTGTCCTTTGTGACATTGTGGTTACTGAGGGCTCTATTTTCAGTGATGCATCTTCATTTTCGTGCAAGCGCAAGAGGGTGTGCCCTTGGAGATGCGCTTGATGGAGTGAAATCATGGTGCGCAGAAAGTCCGTCGAAACTTAGACCTGCTAATACCACGTCTAAGTTGTGACGCAGGGGAATTAATGCGATTTTGCTGAATCTGATCGGTGTATATGCGGGCAGACAGACACGCGAGGTCCTCAGACGTGTGTAAGTATTCGTCATTGTGACAAGTTAGTTGTTGTTGTGTTTTTCGATTTGCTGTTGTGTTTAGTTATTTGTCATTGTGATTGATTATTTGTTGTTGTGTTTTCGGATTAGCTGTTGTGTTTAGATATTTGTTGTTATGATTACTTATTTTATGTGTTTTTTGATTTGCTGTTGTGTTTAGTTGTTGTTGTGATTAGTTATTTGCTGTCATGTTTTTTAACTAGCCGCTGTGTTTAGTTATTTGCTGTCATGTTTTACAACAAACCTCTTAATAATTGTAGAAAATCAATTAATTGAATGCATTATTCTGACTATCATCATTATTATGTTTTTTCAATCCATGCACTGGACGGCACGCCACTATGGGGGTCAGTGTGGGGGGTGTGAGGGCTGGAAACGAACGATTGTTTGAAGGAACATAGATCAGTGAGATCTTGCGGACACATTGAAGTTACTAGCGAAATTGCACCAGCTCATTCTGTATAATAAGGGAATACCGCCAATGTTCAATGCGCCAGTCACGTACGGATTGCTGAGTCCTCTTCCACGTCTATGACATCACCATATGCGAGACTATTACCAATACTTTTAAAGGGTATGCAAAAACCCACTTCAATTGGAGAGGATCGAAGTGTGGTGATGCCCACACCAGCACAGGCGTTCCATTTCAAATGTGCTGGGGATACAACGGTCCACTAAAGTACAAAATCCTGTTCTAGCGTGCCTCCTCTCAGAGTGGGCAGATGATACACGAGAAATATGTGAACAGTACCCTCGAACCCTCGGAAACATTGCAGAAAGCAATTCACTGAATGTATCATTATTATTAGCCCATTTGTATTTCTTTAACTCACCCCACTAGCCAGTACGCAGCTATGGGGGTATGGGGGGGGCATGCATGAACAATCGTGTATGAGTGGGGATATATTCATGAGGTCCACGGACATACAGTGTATTCAAGTTGCTCGCCGTTATCACCAGCTTGTCCTGTATTTAATCACGGTGTCTTTTGCCTTACTGGCCAAGTGACAATGTTCCAGTCATTCACAGATCA
The DNA here is from genome assembly GCF_024500275.1 of Phycodurus eques. Classification (NCBI taxonomy): domain Eukaryota; kingdom Metazoa; phylum Chordata; class Actinopteri; order Syngnathiformes; family Syngnathidae; genus Phycodurus; species Phycodurus eques. The sequence goes on along the minus strand of NC_084526.1, from coordinate 26,689,382 downwards.
CTCATGTGTAGGATTAGGCATCGTTTGAATTTGAACGATTCCGGCTCCAAACGATTCTCGATTCCGGTTCTTTTAAGGGGTCCAAATTATGAACATCCATTTTCTTAGCAGCCCGCAGCCTAGACTAAAATGAACATTTGACTCGAGGTTCTTTATAACCAGTATCAATATCAAACCTATGAACTAAAAGGCAATGTGTGTGGAACTAACCCAATTGACTTAATATTCATTAATTAATGTTTCCAAAAAAAAGTTAAATATAGCATTGTTAAAATAGTTATGTTAACTGTTTTAACTATTTTATATTATTGTTTCACTCACCCAGTTGACTGAGAGTTGACTTCACTGATAGCATTGTTAAAATAGTTATTTTGTTTTAAAATACTCATTTTTTTAAAATTTACGTCCGCATGCCGTCCTCAGTCACGTCCGCCTTTCCTCTATATAAGCAGGAAATGCTCCCAGTCAGTCAAGCGGAGCGCTCATCAAAATCACACAACAACATTTATAGATTTTGGAACTCGGTGCACACATGAGGCGCGTCGTCCATTTTGGAGAAAATTTAAGACTTTTAAGTGCGCTTTATGGTCGTGAAAATACGGTATATTAACAGTGCTATATAGTTGCCCCCTGCATTCTATTTCATCACGTCAAATGGTTTATACGTGACTTCTTGTTTTAAGTTTGTAGCCTTTTATTTTGAAGGGTAGGCACCGGAACTCAGCATTTTGGCACGAAAAGTAACCGGTGATTGTTTTTGATTTTTTAATTATTATTTTTTCTTTAAATGGATGGAACAAAATGCTATACAATGCTGATTCCTTTCGCTACCCACCAATGAAGCACAAGGTTTGTGTTTGTGATACTTTATGTGAATTTTGTCATCTGCGCTTACATTGGTTTGAAGACTAAAATAAACGCTAAAAACCATCAATGCAAAAGTGCAAGCAACCATTTACCTTGTTAGCTGTCTCAATGTTGGCATATTTTATTCTTTCACTCACCTAATTGACTGAGAGTTGACTTCACTGAAGCTCTGCGCGGTGTAGGTTGAGGCTTGGAGCGCGTCAGAGGCTACACATTGTGAAAGCCTCCTTTTCACAATGTAATCTTATTCCAAGTGTTGCACTGAGACGACTGGTCTTTCATTTTAACAGAGTTTAGACACACTTTTGTCCGCCGCCACGGCCGTTGGGCACAAGCACATCGTCGTGCGCGTTCTTCTTCATTGGTTTTCGTTGCCATTCGTTTACCATTTCTTCTTCGTGGTTGGAGGACGAGGCATCGAAACAGGGAACCGACATTTTTGCATTTGAGCGATTCCGGGAGAACCGGAACGTCAGTCCCGGTTCCAATCGGTTCTCGATTGTCAATGCCCAACTCTACTCATGTGAGACCGCCATAGCGCCTCACTTAAAGGGAATGAATGAAAGAAGCCACTTTGATTAGCGGCGAATACAGTCGGCTATGTTTACATGCACCGGTGTGGACAGCTCCTTTTGTTAAATACGCCGGCTGCGTGCATTTGCGAGATTACAACTATCCATTCTAACCCGGCGCTCGCAGTTGCGCCACATGCTAGATTTGCATTAGGCATGAAATTCAAGCCTCTGATACAGGTATGTACAGTAATGGCCTGGTTCAATGCAACCTGTAATTAAAAAATATAATAATTTATGGAGTTGTATTTCAGTTCAGTTCAAATTTTGTTTAAAACTATTATGAATTGTTGTGTTGGACTATATTGGACTAAAAGCCTTCACAATGTCACCACTATAGTTCGTGCTTTTTTTTCTCCATCTTCTAACATTGTTTTTTTCAAAATGTAATCAGTTTTAGGAATGTTAATCTGACTTGATAAAGTTGGTGATGAACAAAAATAGGTGTTTTATTGGTGTGTGTTTGTTCTTTGCACTGGGTAACAAAGCCACATATAGGCAGCTACAGTTGATAGAGAAAGTTTATAAAAAGTTTAGATAGAGAAAAATGAAATAATATTGTTTTTTTAAATGAAAATAAAACAGCAGCACGGTGACCAACTGGTTAGCACATCTTCCTCACAGTTCTGAGGACCCGGGTTCAAATCCGGCCTCGCCTGTGTGGAGTTTGCATGTTCTCCTTGTGCCTGCGTGGGATTTCTCCGGGTACTCCAGTTTCCTCCCACATCCCAAAAACATGCATGGTAGGTTAATTGAAGACTCTAAATTGCCTGTAGCTGTGAATTTGAGTGCAAATGGTTGTTTGTTTATTTGTGCCCTGCGACTGGCTGGCGACCAGTTCAGGATGTACCCCGCCTCTTGTCCAAAGATAGTTGGGTTAGGATCCAGCTAGCCCACAACCCTAGTGAGGATAAGCATTACAGAAAATGGATGAATGAATGAAAATAAAACGTGTTTACACCAGCATGCACATCCTAAAATTAAGAATTTGTTGAGCACCCTTTAAAGGACTCATTGTTCTTTGCAATGTTTGCTCACTCTTCCTTGAAAAATTGCACCACAAATTTTCAATGAGATTTAGGTCGGCAATATGACTGCACCATTTCAAGAAAAAAATTGTTTTGTTTTGTGATGATCCAGCTAAAAGGTTAAATTCCTCTTCAGTTTTCTAGCAGACACCATAAGGGTTTTCTTAAAAAAAAAATATTTTAACCGTTCCCTGCATCTTGAAATTTAATCATTGGTTTCATCACACCATCACACATTTTGGCACAACTGATGGAAATTATTTATTTATGTATGTATGTATGTATTTGTTTGTTTGTTTGTTTTAGCTGAACCTCGATCGTTTTCAGTCAGAAAAAGCTGAAAAGAATGTCTAGAAAAGGAAAATAGTATATTACTCTTACATTAACTTATATTCCCACCGTGAGGTTAGATGAGGGGAAGTCGACCTCCAATTTTGGAAGACAGAGTGTGTACCTCCCCTATAATCAGCCCATATCAGGAGTGAGTTTTAGTAGCTGGAGTCTCGTGATAGGAGTACTGGTGGATAAGGGTCAGGGTGTCCTGCCCTGGATGCTGGATCATGGAGATCCTTTCATTAGTCAGGAGCAACTTTGTGATGATTGGCCTTCACCGCTGTGCACCTGAGTGCAACTCAGCGGTCACCCATGTTTCTATCAAAACTGCTACAGCTTGCCAAGGCCTTCATCATTGCTGTACTCGTGTCTGCTTGTCGTGGGAATTCAGAGCAGTTAGGAGACCGTGCACATGTTACTTTATGAATTGAATGTTTCCATACCGCAAATGCACATTTTGCATTGGTTGAACTACATGGTTGGAGTCTTGTAGCTTGTCAACAGTTTAGCTTTTAATGGTCAATTTGTTCTTTTTTTTTTTTTTTTTTTAAAGTAATACCTGGTATACTGCGATTGGCTGGCAACCAGTTCAGGGTGTACCCCGCCTCCTGCCCGATGACAGCTGGGATAGGCTCCAGCACGCCCGCGACCCTAGTGAGTAGAAGCGGCTCAGAAAATGGATGGATGGATGGATGGATACCTGGTATAAACGCAGTACATTTGGACTTAAGTCTGTGTAGATTATTAGTCATTGGTTCAGGTTGACACATGAGTTAAGATCAGAAAGCCTGCAAAGTAGATTTGTTAACTGAACACACAAACTCTGTGGACAGGACCATCCATTGCACTCGGGAAGACATCAAAGACATCAAAGGACTGGACTGCAAATTGTGGGCAGGGAAGGACAGAAGCCTTACTATTGAGGTTTACAGAAAACCTAGCCACACAAACCAGGAGCTGCACTTTGACTCCCATCATCCACGAGAACACCAGCCAGGCGGTATCAGAATCCTCGAGGACAGAGCAGAGAAGATCCCCATAATCAACAATGGAAAACAAGAGCGACACACATCAGGAAGGCTATTACTAACTGTGGGTAACCAAACTGCGCCTTTGTCAAGTCCCTAAGGAGAAGAATGGCCATGCATTTCAAACCCACTAACATCCTTAAACAAAAGCTTGTTCACCCCAAGGACAAACTACTCAGAAGCAAACTCAGCAATGTTGTTCATGCAGTGCAGTTCAGTGAGGAGTGTAAGGAGCTCTACATTGGCGAGACCAAGCAGCCTTTACACACACATATGGTACAACATTGAAGAGCAGCTTCCTTGGGTACAGAATCAGCAATTAATTCGCATCTCAAAGTTAAGGGACATACCTTTGAGGACAACAATGTCTGAATTCTGGATAGGGAACACCACTGGTTTGAAAGCGGTGTGAATGAAACCATCTACTGTATGTTCAGATAGAAAGGCCCTCTCTAAACAGACATCACCGATAGTCTGCCAACAACAATGTGCTGATATCTCTCCCACTAAGATTTTCTTATTCCTTGGGAGGGGTGGCTCTAATGCGCTGTTTTGCAACCAGGCAGACAAACGACCTGTTGGTATGTACAACCCCAATTCCAATGAAGTTGGGACTTTGTGTTAAACAAATAAAAACAGAATAGAATGATTTGCAAATCATGTTCAACCTATTTTTAATTGAATACACTACAAGACAAGATATTTAATGTTCAAACTGATCAACTTTATTGTTTTTAGCAAATAATCATTAACTTAGAATTTTATGGCTGCAACACGTTCCAAAAAAGCTGGGACAGGTGGCAAAAAAGACTGAGAAAGTTGAGGAATGCTCATCAAACACCTGTTTGGAACATCCCATAGGTGAACAGGCTAATTGGGAACAGGTGGGTGCCATGATTGGGTATAAAACGAGCTTCCCTGAATTGTTCAGTCATTCACAAGCAAAGATGGGGCGAGGTTCACCTCTTTGTGAACAAGTGCGTGAGAAAATAGTCCAACAGTTTAGGGACAATGTTCCTCAATGTACAATTGCAAGGTATTAGGGGATTTCATCATCTACGGTCCATAACATCATCAAAAGGTTCAGAGAATCTGGAGAAATCACTGCATGTAAGCGGCAAGGCCAAAAACCAACTGTAAATGCCCGTGACCTTCGATCCCTCAGGCGGCACTGCATCAAAAACCAAGATCAATGTGTAAATGGTATCGCCATTTACACATTGTGGTGGTATCACCATTTACACATATGTGTCCTCCGGGCCAAAGAGGAAAAGAACCATCCGGACAGTTATGAACGCAAAGTATGTATGGGCCTGCGTTAGTGCTAATGGCATGGGTAACTTATAAATCGCTGAAGGCACCATTAGTGCTGAAAGGTACATACAGGTTTTGGAGAAACATATGCTGCCATCCAAGCAGCGTCTTTTTCATGGACACCCCTGCTTATTTCAGCAAGACAATGCCAAACCACATTCTGCACGTGTTACAACAGCGTGACTTCGTAGTAAAAGAGTGCGCGTACTAGACTGGCCTGCCTGCAGTCCAGACCTAGCTCCCATTGAAAATGTGTGGTGCATTATGAAGCGTAAAATACGACAACAGAGACCCCGGACTGTTGAACAGCTGAAGCTGTACATCAAGCAAGAATGGCAAAGAATTCCACCTACAAAGCTTCAACAAGTCCTCGGTTCCCAAACGTTTATTGAATGTTGTTAAAAGAAAAGGTGATGTAACACAGTGGTAAACATGACCCTGTCCCAGCTTTTTTGGAACATGTTGCAGCCATAAAATAAGTTAATGATTATTTGCTAAAAACAATAAAGTTTATCAGTTAGAACATGAAATATCTTGTCTTTGTAGTGTATTCAATTAAATATAAGTCGAACATGATTTGCTAATCATTGTATTCTGTTTTTTTTTTCATGTTTAAAACAACGTTCCAACTTCATTGGAATTGGGGTCATTCACGAGCTAGGTCGGACAAGAACAACAACTCCATTGTGACCAGGGTTAGGGTTAGGGTTAGGGTTAGGGGACAGACACTACAGAGACATATGCATAGGGAGACTTCACTCTTAAAAAGTTGTACTGAAGAAGCTTTTTGGAGTAAAAGGTGAAATGAACAAGAAACAAACCTCAATTCAATCTTTTTGCATGTGGAATTTTTTGGAAGTTTAAATAAAAAATTTGGGGTATGATTTTATATTTGAGTCACAGTATGTTTTTATATAAACATTAGTTAGTACATCACTCTATTAAGCTAAGCTCTATTGAGTTTTACCATTGACCATCCAGTTTTTTTGTATTTGCATTCCTGCAATCACTATAGCTAAGAAACAAGAACTGACCATGACAGTCACACGCATCATCCTTGATAAAAATTAAAACCAATTACAATTCTTTCAATGCTGCCTCATAGCTGCCATCGTTCTGGCACGCATGCAAAGAAGCATCAGAGGCAGCATGACCCATTGGAAGTACAAATGAACGCCATGATGACACTGAACAAGCGGCCTCAATGTATTCAAGGATATAAAACACGCATGTCATTTTTATGCAAAGTGCTTTTTTTTTTTTTTTTTTTTTAAATGAATTTGGAAATACAATATGAACATTCAGTGCAATACCTGTGAGTTCCTTAATTGAGTTGTTTCCAGAAAGCCAAACAATTCATCTTCAGTTATAATTACAAACTGTGGTATGTAATGTACCGGCATTACCAGATAACTAGCAACCCTTTATTGCTCAGTGAGTGTTTTTCTCAATGTCTTTATGTCTCAAAAGTGTTCTCTGTCAATTGACTGTCCGTTGTCGTACAAGAGCGGCTCCAATTCCCGTAGTCAAATTCCTTGTGTGTTTTTTGGACATACTTGGCAAATAAATATGATTCTAATTCTGATTGTGGTCCCTCAGTTTTGTATTGCTTATCATGTTCAGGGTCACAGGTGAGCGCGAGCCTATCCCAGCTGACGTTTAGCGAGCGTTCTGATACACCCTGAGCTGGTCGCCAGTAATCTCAGGGCACATACAGTACAGTACCCGGAGACAACCCATGCAAGCATTGGGAGAAGCTGTAAACTTTACACACAGAGGTCAGAGCCAAGATTTAATCCTAGATCCTTTAACTGTACTAACCAATTGTTCCACTGAGAACAAAAAAGTTTTTAAATCATAAAAACATCTTAAAGCATCAAGAGTTAAGACTTTGTATCTTTGATAAAAATCTTATGTGTAATTTACTACATGAACTGAGGAAATATTTGAACTAAATGAATTGTGTGCATTCTGTTTGGAAAACACAGAGGCATTTAAAAACACATCAGAGCTTTTATCATTCACGTGTGTGGGGAGACCACTACGCATGCGTACAGCTGTGCACAGTACCAATGAGTGGTAGAATCTTCTGGTCCAATACCTACTGATGGATTGACTGTTTGACCATAATATGTGTGGTGAGAGACCACATGAGCACACCTCATCCATCACTGCCAGATGCACCACGCCTCACACATGCACATACACTTTTCACCTTAGCAGCACGCCGACACACACATTTCCTATTCCACCTGAGACCTTCACGTCTCACAAAGAAAAAACACACACACACACACACATACTGTACATCCGCCCTTAACCTCTCCTCCACCACAACAATGACCTCTCTATCTTCACCTCTACACCTTTTGACACCCACACAACACAGCACAGAGAATAGCTGGCCTCGTTGCGCCCCTCCCACAGCTTTAGAAAGCGGCATACTATATGTAGCCATGTCAACTATAACCTTGAGCTATTCACATCTTGCTGCACTATTTATTACACACTGTTACAATGAGGAATAACAGAGAGGATGCACAAGAAAACACGAAGAAAAGTTTTCGAAGAAAACATTTCACACTTTTTTGCATACATTAACAACATTTTTCAATGGGTGTGCCCACCAGAACTGTTGTGTTGCAAAATATCATCAGTTACAGTTGCATGTGCAGGTTATCACTCTCAACTAAAAGAAAGATACTTTAAACACTGATAAACCCTGCATCGACTTCCCTCCCTGTCAGGGTCTTTTAAGGATTGGGGAACCACGTACGGTATCTGTATACATGTGTTGAGGTATTTATTATAATTATTTTTATTATTGTTATTATTATTATTTCTTGTCCTGTTTTTTTGTTTTTTTTAATTTTCTTCAGTAGCATGCATTTGGTACCTGGGCCATAAGAGAGGACTTACCTGACTTAATCAATCTCTTAATACCACCACTTTCATGTAGCTACTAGAGAAAACATCAATACTATACAAAAACACAACACAACAGCACATAATGTTCCCACGTACATCATCTGGTGCAGTTTCAAATCAATAAATAATGAATAACGTGACAAAAACATATGAAATTTAGATCAAGTACTCACCAGAGACGCTGATTATTGAATTTATTACCGGTGTTCATTACAGATGTGATGAGGTTTTGCTACTTGAAGTTTGCTGGAACAATTTTTACCCTGACCAACAAATCAGAGAAAAATGCTGATGTCAATGTGGGCTAGCCTGATGTCTCTGTTAGAACATATTTGAAATGTGATTGGTTAAAGAAAGAGTTCCATTGCTAATAGTTGAAGTTGCATGGGCCAGTACGACTGATTCTGAATGCCCTGGACACATTAGATTGACATGGCAGCACACGGAGGCTGGAATCTGATTGGACAAAAAAACTCACATACCAATAGTTCTTGAAGCAGTGCATCCAAGAGAAATACTACGAAATGAAGAGAATGAAGGCCTTTCTGGCCCCGACTTTCCACCACTGATTTAAATTATTAATACGTGTTGTTAGTATTTGATTTTAGCGTGTAACATGATCAATTGATTTCATTTAAAATATTTAGGATCTTTGTAATTTGAAGTGGAAGGCTTTTGCGCAATGATATTGGCTGCCTGCTATTAGCTTAAAGGCGAAGAAGTGTGTGGTAATTACGGTGGAACAACATTTCACGTGTGCAAACTCTCGCTCTTTTTTTAAATGGCTGCGTGCATGGATTACACACATGATACACTGTATGTGTGTATACCTCCACTGTCCCTGTATACTCTAGCTATCAAATCAGCAATTTAGATGGGATCTTGGTGTGTTTTCACAGCAGAAGTAAGAGTAAATTAAAAGCAGTGGCTGACAGAGAACCATATGTTAGCTCGCTCAGCCAGAGAAATAAAAAAACTGCAAAGATTAATTGATTATCGCTGCAACTTCCACCACCTCCGACAGGGATATTAGTGTGTGTATGCATGTGTGCTGCTGTGCTTGCCTATGTTTCTGCAATTTGTGTGTGCGTGTGAGCCGGCACACTTCAAAACAGCATGCCTATATTGAAAGGCCCAGGAGGGGGACCTGTCAGACATGATGGTTTGTATTGTCTGCAGCGTCAAAATAGCACAGAAATGACATTTTTAAACTAGCCGTCTCGTCACAAATGTTGAAGACTTACACAAGAAACATATTACACATTCATGAGAGCTTTCGGGCCACTGTTGGGTTCTATTGTTACATGTGAGTTTGACTGTTTTTATTGTTAGCCTTACGCTCAGCCGGTGTGGCTGACATTAACAAGACTGGTGGGGAGCAATAAAGAGATTCCGATGAGTATGTTGTACACTGTTATTGTGCAATACCACAGAAAAAAATGCATCCAAGTGGCATTTCCGTGTCCTTGCAGTCCAGTGGATATTGACCCCTCCTGCTAAAGACGGACTGCCTGCATTAGTGTAAAATACTGGCGGGGAAGGTGAGCATAGTTTTACAGGTTGGTATGATGCAGAGAAAAGGAGTGAAAGAAAAGCATAGCAGAGAAGAAAGAGAAAGAGAGAGGGAGGAAGACCACTCAGGGGAAATCAGCTCTCTCCACTCATAAACAAATTCATCATCAGCACTGACAAACCACACGCCGCATAACGATGAGCTTAAGTGCACAGCGCAGCAGGAAGGGCGGGTGAGGGGAAGAAAGAGACAAGGAAGCGATGGGGAAGAAAACAAAAGGTGAAATCAACATTAACATCCAGCTCGAGCGACAAAATGCCAACTGCGGCTTTAAAGATAGATGTTTATGCTGTGGAATTATGACACCATAGGTGTAGATGTTCTGGATTCTTCTTTACATTCCTATGGAAAGATATTCACTTAATCCATGAATGGAAAACTCCGTTACAGCATGTAGCACAATGATAATGACAATGATCATCGTTATTGCGACAACAATAAGGTGGTATTATTATTAGAAACTGTTATTTAACACTGTCTGGTCAGGAGATGCGATTTTTGTCACTAGTTTTCATCATATTTTAATCACAACCTAGAGTAGCACTTCAGTCACGTTAAATTTTAGACAGACTGAGGGACGGACGGACGGACAGACAGAGAGAGAGAGAGAGAGAGAGAGAGAGAGAGAGAGAGAGAGAACTAGATAGATAGATAGATAGATAGATAGATAGATAGATAGATAGATAGATAGATAGATAGATAGATAGATAGATAGATAGATAGATAGATAGATAGATAGGGTGTGGTGCAGCAGAGGGGAGGGAGGACAAGGACCCCTGAGATGGAGGAGCAGGGGGGATCCAGAGGCTAGACTGACAGCCCATAATTACGGCTCATTTTCAGTCATTAAGCCTGGGCGCTTATTAATAATGAAGCCCCCTCTCTTCCTTCTCTAACACACAGACAGAAACATGCAAATACAGTACGTGCATGAACAAATACACTAAAAGATGAGCCGTCAGGCACATTGTACGCATCCAGTACTAATGGCCTGCTTGAACAATTTTCCTGTCTGGATTGTAGATGTATTTTTACACTGATAAATATATGACTTCACAGCTTCTTGTTTTCCATTGTGTTGAAAACCAAGGGAGCTGTCCAGGATATCGGCGGTGCTGAATTCCAAGTAAACATGCGAGCACTGCCTCATCCTTTCTGCTTTCTTCCCCCCGCCCACCTCGGCGTCTCCTCCTCCTTCTTGCTCGTGTTGCTGGCTGTCAGAGGAACCAGCATCTGCTTTGAACTCCAACACTGGCACCCTGCAAAGATCAAACTCTGAGCTGCACCCCACCATGAAATATTTAACACACAGAGGGTACACATTCAGTCATTGTGGGTCGAGCGCCTGGTACAAAGGTGCTACATGAAAGTTAGAGGGAATATGAAAGGAGGAGAGAAACATTTTTGAAGTAGGTCCAAGGCTTGAGCTCTTCCATCACAAACATGCATCGGCGTAGTCCTCAACCCAAACGTTTGATTGTCATTTGGTTTTGTTTTTGTTGTAGAATTATGTTTCTGAAAAAGATAAATAATGTGTTTGGTTTGGCTAAGAGATTAAAATGATACTGATTCCTTAATAAAACTGTCATTCTTGTATATATTTTGAAAAGTTGAGTTGTTGGAAAGACAATTTAACCAACTCCACAATCTCTACTCTACTCAGAGGTCATTCGTCATTGTAATATTTATTTATTTTTTATGAAAGGGTCAAAAACATTAACATGAAACGCTGTCAGTGCAACTTCAAACCATACCCAAAATAATAAACATCCATCCATCCATCCTCTGTTCCGCTTATGCTCACGAGGATCGTGGGCATGCTGGAGCCTATCCCAGCTGACTTTGGACGAGATGCCGGGTACACCCAGATCTGGTCACCAGCCAATCCCAGGGCAAATAATAAACATAATGTTCGAATAAATTCATGTTTATAATAGAAAAGTGAGAATTATTAGCATCTTTCAAAGTCAACAAGGAAACAAACTCCCAAATTAGGGATTTTTTTCAAAGCTAGCACCACCAGCACACACCAAGGGATTTTTCATTTGTTTTAGTTTTTAGTTCATTTAGACTTTTCATTTTCAGTTAGTCGCAAAGAGATTTTATCACCTTCCGCCATTATCGTCAAGCTTTTCTTTACCCATCTGGTCAGAACGTCAACACATTACGTCACGGCCGTACAGCTGTCGTAAAACCAGCAGAATAAAAATAAACACATTTAAAATCAACCCGAAAAGCTTATGTATGAAATGAATTGACTTAAAACAAAAGCAAAGGACAATTACAATTTAAATTTACAATTATAGTTTGGTTTTATTTGTTTGTTTTTTTAACCGATGTAAACAGTCGGGTGGTTTTATTTTATATTATAGGTGAAAATGTTTAACTATTTTAGCTTTAGTTATGTTGTTCATAATGGTTAACTATAAGTGCCTACACATGCACACACGTAAGTGCACACACACATACGCACACATAGACACACACACACACACACACACACATACAGAAGCACGCATGAAAACCAGCAGCACAAGTCCAGAAAAGGTCGGGACAGTGTTGGCTGGTCCCAGCTGGTCCCTGCTAACACATTCCACTGCACCCTAATGACAGCGGGCCCCCCAGCCTCTATGACCCTGGCCCTAACACCCCTTCATGGGTCCCGAGGGATCCCGCAGGGCCAGGACGGGTGAGGAGGAGGACGTATCGGGAGGAGGAAGGGGGAGGAGTGACACAGATGAGGGAGGACACTCCAGGTGGTGGGACAGCTCTGAGGGAATTGGAAGTCATGAATATATTAACTGACAGGAGGGGGAGTAATGAATTCAAATTAAATTATATGTGCTGAGCACCACATGAACACGTGCAAACACACCGGCGATGTTTCAAGGGGGCCGACATAATTATACCATTCAAGAAGTGTGATATAAAAAAAGGAAATAATGTGTGAGACAATCCAAAGATGGAAAACACAGCTGTACTCTGAGAAAGTTCACAAGCACAAGTTTTAAGGTGTCAGGGGTTTTGCCCTTATGATATGTAATATTCTAGCACAGTAGTTTCTAATATTAAAATGAAACATTTCAGCATGTAATGGTGTAAATCCAGCATAATACATACATAAATGCTTAGGTGAGAGGTGTTTGCTGATGCGTATTAATCGGGCCGATTTGCTCATATTCCGGGGCCAGGATCTGCTCCTTGTGGTTGTGGAACCCAGGACGGACTACACTCGCCAAGAGGTGAGAGGTAGTCCAGCTGTCTCCCAGGGCTGGAACTGACTGAGGGTGCACTGCACCCACCCGCCCCCGCAGCCTGCCCGTCCCATCACCCACTTTATCCCGGGGTTTGTCTTGGTGTCGCCAGGGGCAACTGTCATCCATAAATCCCCTCTGCTGTGGCATGAGGCCAGGTGACTAGAGGGCAAACATCACTGATTGGTCCAACAAAAACAATCCGGACAGTTGGCCTTGCAACAGTCGCAGACTGGAGAGGAGAGGTGGACGGGTTGGAGGGATGCGCAAGGACAGGAGAAGATGGTGAAAGGCGGTGGGGCAGGACCTCTGCACAGCCTGAGGCAATGACGCTCGCAGAAAGAGGAGAGCTCCAATGTCTGTTGTTCATCTGATCCTATAAACAATGTTCCAATCCTTGTGATCTGCTGAGTATTCGTGTGGCCACAGGGCTTCTCTGATTATAAAGGATGCACATTTTTATTTATTTGGCTTTGATTTGTTTGATTTGTTTTTTCTTGTATTAACAGTATAATGTTAAATGTGATTTTGTAATTTCTATACAGTATGTATGACTAATATGTGAAATAGTTGATGTGTCCTCTGCAAAAAGTGAGTGTACTTACTTAACGTAGCAGTCTAATAACAGGGCAAATTTTCAATATAAACCTCTTCATTTCAAGGGCTAACATTAAGGTAAATACTTACAGTGTCATACCAATTTATACTCCACATATGTACCTCGCTTTTATTTTTCTGTTGGTGTGGGATTCAAAGCGATTGTTCTGAAGCATGTTAAATAAAGACAATCTTTGCAATTTCATTCACTGTGATGTGTTGTACGCAAAAGCAACCTTTTAGTACAAGTGAATGCAGGAAGTGTGCTGACTGCACGCTAGGGCAATGTTAATTATGGATTCTGAAGACCAATTAAAAGTCCCAGTCACACTGAGCTTTGTTTCAAGGTTTCTATTATTTGGTGAGACTGTGAGATGGGGAAAGATAGGACGTGACGCCGACTAAGATAAACATGGGCTGAGATGATGCTGGATAACCAGTTATCTCAGCTCTCACATGCCTTTCAGCTTTGTCCTTCTTTTACCCTCGTTCCACTGCCTCTATCTCTGTCTTTCTATCATTTTAGATCTCTCCCAAGTAATCTGTTTTTCCCATATTCCTTGTCCCCGTGTCGTCTTTCAATTTAACATGCTCATTCTACTATCTGATTATATCCCACCAATGTCTCTTACCTTCTTGCCATGCAATATTCTTGAAAGGTTGTTCTTTAGTTCCATAGCCACCTGCATTTCCTCAGTATGGCACCAAAGCACAACCATGACACTTCCTCGCACCTGGACAAATTCTAAGGACCATTAAGAGCATTCTGTGTTTTTACGAACAACGATGAATACATGTACGGCCGAACAAAACGTAAAACAGGTAGAGTAACTCCACATGGGAGATGATGCTGGCTAAATTATATATTAGCGTGAATGCACTACGTTGCAGATTAGGAGGTGCGAGACAACAGATAGGTATGTCTAAATAATGCCCCAAGCTCCCATCATCAATCACTCATCACAGATCGAGATTGATGTCAACGAGGTAACACGTTTCAGTCGTACAGATGAAACTTGTTGACAAGATATGACACTCAGACAACTAGCAGCAGACAATAAAGACCAAGCAAAATATCGTACCACTAATTTGACATCCACTTAAGTGACAATGATAGTGTCCTCCTGTAAGCAAAATGGCTAGCAATCAAGCAAAAGATGCGTATCCAGAAATTTGTTCCATTTAATGTGCATATGTGTACATTTAGCATTTGAGATGAACATTTATGTAGTCGCTTCGACAAAACAGCTGCTCATTGCTCACCTCATCTTTCCCTCATAAATCAGTTCATCAGTCCATTTCTTGCTGTGTCAGTCCCTCCCGCATGTGTGTGCGTGCGTGTGCGCGTGTGTGTGCGAGCGTGTGTGTGTGACAGATGAACATGGACTTGTGTATGAGCAGAGCCTGATGACAATGACAGGACTTGATGAGCAGATATAGCTGGCTGCTGATGCCCTGACCATATGGACGAGTATTGTTGTGCCTCCCCCTCACTACCACAGATGGTGCCCGCAGCAACACAACACAACAAAACCTAAGCTATTGTTTTACCACTAGCAGTAATAATAAGGGGAAGGAGGGAGAAGGACGGGGAAAATAATTACTTCTGCAGCCAGGAAAATATGTCCTTCCTGGGAGCTGGTGTCCAGAAGGGCAGATTCCTGAGAGAAAGAAGCCAGAATGCTTGTTGGTAATTGACTGATATGGTAATGAACACCTAATTATACCCAGTACACGATCGCAGAGTGCCGCCTACACAGTGACTGCCTCGTGACCTGCTTGATGACAAGCTGTCATTTCATCTTGCCACATCACTCAATAGCCTATCAAATGTGGCCCCAAAATAGACAAGTAAAAATATACACTCACTGAAAGATTTGACATATGCGCACATACAAATATATGTACATACAGTACACAGACAGGCTCACACACAGACATACTGTGTGTTTGTACACCAGAACACTTAAAAGCATGCATGTGAGTATTAAAGAGATGTAATGAGCAGTGACTGGGGTGTAAAAATAAACATCCAGTCATGGCAGTGCCTTTAAAGGAAAACATAAAGTTTGTAGTTAATGGAAGGGTAACCATAATGTAATTCAAATCTTCCTTCAAATATTGAAATTGTCAAACCACGACAATTACTAATGAAATTAACTCCAATTTGAAATCACTAGTTCACTTTCTTCACATTAAAATTCATCTTTGCATGTGCCTAATGTTCGGTGGGTGGACAAAAAAGAGCCATGTCCCTTCCTCGACTTAGTCATTCAAATTGACTGCCGTTGCACACAAGGCATTCATGGTCCTGTTTTACTCTTGACTGTGATTTGAATAGTTTTACAAATTACTCTGCGGGGCTGCCAAATTAAATTAATGCTTTTGACTGAAAGCAATTTGAAAGGAGTCCAAAACATGCATTATTTGAGAAGTAAAACTTCTCAAAGTGGCCTTAAACAGAATGCATGATATTCACTATTTCCATATCCATCCAAACATTTTCAGTCCCGCTTATCCTCACCATGGTCGCGGCCTTGCTTGAGCCGATCGCAGCCGACTCTGGACGAGAGGCGGGGTACACCCTCAACTGGTTACCAGCCAATCGCAGGGCACATACTGTATAAACAAACAACCATTCACACTCACATACACACCTACGGGCAATTTGGAGTCTGTATTTAACCTACCAGGCATGTTTTGGGATATTGGAGGAAACCAGAATATCCAAAGAAAACCCACACGGGGAGAACATGCAAACTTCACACAGGGGAGGCCGGACTTGAACCCAGGTCCTCAGAACTGTGAGGCAGATGTGCTCACCAGTTGTTCACTGTGCCGCCATTATTTCCATGTGATTGGTTGAAATTAGTTGTTACTAACAGACAAACACTACTTGTGTGTTACAATGAGTCCCCAAGAAAGCCTGTATGAGTATGAATATGTTCAAGCAATGTATATGTTCATCTTCATCAGTACGAGACAGTAAAGTAAATGACACACTATTAGACATTCCTGTAAATTCTACAGTTATTTACCATATACCACACAGTAAAATACTTTAAAGTAATTAACTACAGTTTCCATTGCACTATGGGATTTTGGTTGACTTAGTGTATTTTGTAGCAGAAGCGGCGTGTTGAACTGTTGTCATAATAATCAGAGTCAGCTTTATTCACCAAGTATATTACAAAACACACTAGGAATTGGTCTCCGGTAGTTGGAGCTACTCTATTATGACAACAAACAGCCACTATGTCAAAATAGACATTTAGGACATAAAAAAAAAAAAAAAAAACGAGTGTGGAGAGTCATTGAGCGACAAAAGTGTACCACTAGTGTGGTGATACTGATATAAGGGCAATTGTGCAAATGATGTAGTCCTCAAGCAATTTAGAGCAATTGAAAGTTCTCAAACACGAGTGGCCAGTAGTAATCAAAAACAGTATACAAATGGTGCGGCATGATAAAACAGTGAGTGCATGAATAATGAAGAAGTGTCCCGACAAAGAAGTGCAGAATTGGCAGCACGATGCAATGAAATTATAAGTTAACTGTTCAAGAAGTTAATGGCAAGACATGTTCATATACAGTGGGTACGGAAAGTATTCAGACCCCCTTAAATTTTCAGTCTTTGTTATATTGCAGTCATTTGCTAAAATCCTTTAAGTAAATTTTTTTCCTCCTTAATTTACACACAGCACCCTATATTGACAGAAAAAAATTGAATTGTTGAAACATTTGCAGATTTATTAAAAAAGAAAAACTGAAATATCGCACAGCCATAAGTATTCAGACCCTTTGCTCAGTATTTAGTTAAAGCACCCTTTTGAGCTAATACAGCCATGAGTCTTTTTGGGAATGATGCAACAAGTTTTTCACAACTAGATTTGAGGATCCTCTGCCATTCCTCCTTGCAGATTCTCTCCAGTTCTGTCAGTTTTGATGGTGAACATTGGTGGACAGCCATTTTCAGGTCTCTCCAGAGATGCTCAATTGGGTTTAAGTCAGGACTCTGGTTGGGCCATTCAAGAACAGTCACGGAGTTGTTCTGAAGCCACTCCTTCGTTATTTTAGCTGTGTGCTTAGAGTCATTGCCTTGTTGGAAGGTGAACCTTCGGAACAGTCTGAGGTCCTGAGCACTCTGAAGAAGGTATTCGTCCAGGATATCCCTGTACTTGACCGCATTCATCTTTCCTTCGATTGAAACCGGTCATTCTGTCCCTACAGCGGGAAAAACACCCCCACAGCATGATGCTGCCACCACCATGCTTCACTGTTGGGACTGTATTGGACGATGATGAGCAGTGCCTGGTTTTCTTCCCACATACCACTTAGAATTAAGGCCAAAAAGTTCTATCTTGGTCTCATCAGACCAGAGAATCTTATTTCTCACCATCTTGGAGTGCTTCAGGTGTCTTTTTTAGCAAACTCCATGCGGGCTTTCATGTGTCTTGCACTGAGGAGACGCTTCCGTCGGGCCACTCTGCCATAAAGCCCCGACTGGTGGAGGGCTGCAGTGATGGTTGACTTTCTACAACTTTCGGAGTTCTAGAGACACCCAATATAACATCCCAAATACTAGAAAAAGTTGGTTTGGTATAATATAGGACCTAAAAAAATTATAGTAACTCTCTGTTTATAGTGTGTGCCATAAACCAAAATCTCATGATGCTTTGGAAACTTTACAGTGCTTTACTGCATTTATGTAGTAAATAACTGTAGAATTTACAGCAGTGTCTAAGTGTACTGTAATAGCATGCATTGTAATAGTCATGGATTTCGGTGGAAATAACAAGATGCCTACAGTATATCACAAGAGATACATGCAAGAAAATATGATAATACTAGAACGAGAATTATCATAAAAATCTATTGTGTGGAAATATTGAACACTAACAATCTGGCACCTTTGCAGAAAACCATTGTTGTACAGTATACGGGGCGGCTGTGGCTCAGTTGGTAGAGTGTGTCGTTCAGTGACTAAAGTTTCTCCCGTTCGAATCCCGGCTCTGACTGTTCGCATGTCAAAGTGTCCTTGGGTAACACACTGAACCCTGCATTTTCTCCCAGTGGGCCTGGCAGGGCCTTGTGTGGCAGCGCCCCCCCCCCATTGGCGTATGAATGTATGTGGGAATGGGTCAATGTGAGGCTTTGTAAAGCGCTTGGGGCACTAGCGTAAGGGCAGTCCATTTACCATTTATATGCTTCCATAATATACATACCGTATACATATACAACCTCGCTGCAGATAAGACCAGTTGGCTTGACATTTATAAACCCAGGTAGGATTGAACACATACTTTGCTTTCCACTCTTCTTTGTACTTCCTACAAAGATCAAAATTTCGGGGTCCAAAATCATACGTTGCTAGGATTTGGACACGTTGAGAGGTAGAGCAACGTGACAAATTATTATTACTCTTGTTTTCTGTGTAGTTTGATGTAAATCATTAGTTTGTTCTCAGCGTGGTCAGGAATAAGGTGGCTCGAGCGGACGCCGGCATTGAAAAATGTGGAAACAGCCTGTTTAAACAACACATTTTCATCTCGGCGGCACAAGGGCCAACTGGTTAGCACATCTGCCTCACAGTTCTGAGGACCCAGGTTCAAATCCGGCCTCGCCTGTGTGGTGTTTGCATGTTCTCCTCGTGCCTGCGTGGGTTTTCACCGGGTACTCCGGTTTCCTCCCAGATGAAACATGAAAATCCTTAATCCTTATCCAATTCTTACAAATTAAGGGTCATTTTATTCATCTTTCAAATCTTTATCCCAGTGATATCCTCTATTTTGATAAACTGGTTGTTTGTAATTTTTAGTAACCCTCCTTATACATTTGCTCACAGTGATATTTTGCTAGCTTGGTAGCTAGTAATCTCGAGCTAATGTCTCACACGTCATCCCAACATAAAGAACCAACAGCATCAAGATGACACGTGAGAGTAGGCAGCATTATTAATGGATAGCCAAAATCATTACAGTAGGCCTAAATCTCATTTAAATGACTAATACGTTGTACATTAATTAAGCTCAGAGAAGTGTTTATTATTTAAAATGTAATTATGTAACCGTTAAGTCTTAAAAGACAGTGTGTGTAAGTGATTAAAGACAGCCACCTCATTATCGCCAGGTTACTATCTGTTTCACGACACTGTGAGGAGCCGCAGCAGTAACACAGTAATAACAGCCTGTAGCAAATTCCTTTATTTTAAATTAATAAGTTCATTAAAGTACATTTTTGTACACGATATAATAGTACAAATGAGGAAAAGAAGCTTTTTTATGAGGAAAAGCAGGGTTTGCCTGATGAAAACTTGATTTAGGGCTGCGATTGAATTGTCAGGAAACAATTTGGCCCGGGGCCAAAATTAGTTGCCGAGCCCTGATCTTGGGACTTGGTCTAATATACAAAGCATGGGTGTTTCTCATTAACAATGGCTCATTAATAATGGCCCCATTAGACTACATCTCACGGGTTCACATTGGTGCACCAATGTAAATGTTTGATATGAAGTACATCATATTTCTAGATGACGCAATGTGACACAATAAAGAACTCAAGCAGTCACCCAAGCATGGGCACGAGGATGTATCCTCTCATGCATCATTTGTGTGCAGTTCTAGGTCAGACTTATGCAGAATGGCCCACCCACCAGATGGCCTTGATCCAACAGGTGGTCTCTTATCAGGGGTGGCCCTGAGAGGTCTGACATCTGCCTTGCAAGGCAAGCTCGTCACACAAGATACAGTTGTTGGAAGCATCACTCTTTCCTTCCTCTGTATTTCCTCCATGTACATACAGTATCTTTTGTCTGGTACATACTGTCCAGTATAAAAGCTTTTTCTCCAACTCTGCATGTTCCTCTATCATATTTCGCTCACATCACAGCTCAGTGTGCGCTCAATTCCACGTCTTGAGCTTCAAACAATGACAATCATTACCATCCATTGTGAATGTAATTTTTACATGTGAGGCATTTTTATCTTATACATAATCACAGATCGTTGTGTTTGTTTGGGCTCGATCACAATAATATATTGTGGGCATTATTGCAATTGTTTCCTGATCTTTGTTTAATTGCTTATACTGTATAGGAGACTTGATTCACGGATGGGTTGAGCCTGAAAATGTGGCACCATAATGGCAATGGATTCCCACGTTCAATTAAATGTTAATTAACTTTTTTCGTAAGGGAGCATCACAGAGCTGTGAAAATAATGAACAGCATGCTTTCTCGATTGTGCCCATCAAGATATTGAAATGATACTTAGCAGTAGGAATTAGGATCTACTGTATTCCAGCTTCCTATTGTGAGAGAGGCAAATTCAATAGCCCGGGTTACATTCCTATGTCTTTACAACGAGCTAATTTTATATGATAATGCCTGAAAACTATCTGCAGTATATGTCACAGACACAAGGCATTGCGACTGGCACATGTTCTGCAGTTTGCAGAAAAATTGCCCTGGTGGTGCAAGAAAAGAATGTAACACGCTGTGACCTCACCGTGAAAGTTCAGCCGAACTTGGTACTAAAGTTGAATTATTCATCACACGTCAATGCCATTCTTGTCTACCTTTTAATTGACAGGTGTCTAGGTGAGTCCATATGGCGCATGTACGTGGATACACATATATAACAAAGACACACATCAGTGCACACACTGGAAGGGAGGGACGTGCTCTGGGTTCACAATAGATGATTCGCACTGTGTATGTGTGTGCGTGTGTGTGTGTGTGCGTGCGTGTGTGTGTGTGTGTGTGTGTGTGTGTGTGTGTAGTGGAAGAGAAGTCTCGTTAGCACTACAAGTGTATGGCTAAATTAGTCTCCTCTATCCCCCCATCACCTGCTCTCAGACACTGCAGCTGTCACACAGCTATCTGTCTCTGGATTTATTTATGAGAGGTTTAAAATTTCATTCCATACAGTATATCCAATGAGTCTACGCTCCAAGGCTGTGTAATATTCTTTACCAGGAAAATAAAATTAATTTTTATCATAATGTATTATTGTTAAAGCAAATCCCCTTTTATCTAAAGTGAATGTTAAGAATGCAGTATGTATACTAATACCGTAGTAACTGCAGATGATATATTATTATTCATTCAGTCATTCATTTTCTGTACCGCTTATCCTCACTTGGGGGCGCGGGCGTGCTGGAGCCTATACCAGCTATTTTCGGGCGGGAGGCGGGGTACACCCCGAACTGGTCGCCAGCCAATTGTAGGGCACATAGAAACAAACAACCATTCGCACTCACGTTCACATCTACGGGCAATTTAGAGTCTTCAATTAAGCTACCATGCATGTTTTTGGGATGTGGGAGGAAACCGGAGTGTCCAGAGAAAACCCACCCAGGCACGGGGAGAACATGCAAACTCCACACAGGTGAGGCCGGGATTTGAACCCCGGTCCCCAGAACTGTGAGGCAGATGTGTTAACCAGTTGTCCACTGTGTCGGCCCAGCTAATACAAGCAAATAAAATCAAATAGAAGTAGTTATGACAAAACCAACAATGAATAAGCCTCTTCAAAGAGGTGTGTTTTGAGTGAGTCCGAACGTGATGGCACTAAGCGGGTGAAAGCTCTCTACCCAAGGGTGATCAGACAGAGACAGGGTAGAAGTTGAACAGATGAGGATGACCTAAGACAATGATCGGGTGGGTCTGTTAATGTGGAGGTTTGTGCAATACTGAGGGGAGAGATTAATGATCACTTTGAATGTGAGAAGCAGGATCTTATATGTGACGCAGTGTGTAATGAGCAACCAGTGAAGATGCAATAGAGCAGGTGTGATGGGACTTGTCCTGGAGCGGTCTTGTGAGAATGCGAGCGGCAGTTTTGGACCAATTGCAATTCAAAAGTTCAAACGCAAAAGCCGTCAAGTGCCATTTCGACAGAAATAGAGCCACACCTACGTGTACTAGCAGAATGTCTACACCACGCACAAATCATTGGTGCATTTCCTAACCCTGAAAACCAAACCACTAATAAGCAAAGCTGTTTGAAAATAAAGATTTATTTGCAGAAACCGCCAAGCGCCATACGCATTTCGGTGCAGTTACCGTCGTCTCCATTTAAGCCAATCACGAGCCCATATGCATTTACATCATTACAATGTCATCACTCGTCAGGTTTGTCCTCAAACATGGCTCAATCAATTGTGGTTGAAAGTGAGTTTAAAATATGATTTAATATGATATGATTGCGTGAAACTGTTCAAGGTTATGTCACGAAACTCATCTGTGTAGTGATGTATCGGTCCCGAAGGAACGGTCCCGTTGTCACTTCAAAGAGCAGGCTCCAAGGCGGCGCAATCAGGGTGGCACTAGGGAATGAGCCCCTCCACTTTTGGCCTGTTTGTGATGTGCCCCGTTGCTCCTTTGGCCAGGTATGTTTTCACAACTCTTATCAGTAGCATAATTACATGTAGCAATTTATCAAAGTGCTGTGTATCTAATTTAGGAGCATGGTTGCCCTTTTTGTTGTATGTGCCCCCTGATCACTCTGTTCCCCCAACTCCACAAGTTGTTCCGCCAGCTCTGGCAGGGTGTATGTTGGTTTGTGTTCCTTTCCTTCATCGACAAACAATTTTAACGTGTAGACTGTGCAAAAAGAGGGAATACAATTTTGGACCTCCTGTTAGTGATCGGGTCCACAGATTCTTCGAGGAAGCCTTCACCAATGTTGGTTGCAGTCAATTGGGTCAGGCTCTTGAGTGTAGCAGCAAAGAAGAAATTAACTGACCGAATCAATATGACTTTACTATCCCTATGAAGGGTTATGGGGTCATTTGAAATAAGTGTGAGTTCAAGAGATTGTAGTTCTAATACACTCACCTGTTATTAATCTTTATTCACAAAGCATAATACTTTGTAATTTAGTAATTAGTAATTTAAGTTTAAGTAAGTAAGTAAGTTTAGTAATTTAATACTTATAAGAACATTTTGGACTTCACTGTATTTAAACAAAATTATTTCCTTGGTGTTGTCTGGTTATGTGATCATTCACTGCCAGCCCTCACAGTTAACATGCATATTTGACGTACAGTATATATAGCTGTAAATGGAAGTGAATGAATTAAATGACATTAAAGTACTCTTTGAAAGACCTTTTCAATAAAAGTTGGATTTCTTTTTTCCAAATTGGCCGCTTAATTGCGTAATACACATTATCTTAGCATACCCACCCCCAAAATACTAGCTTTAACCAGAAAACAGAACTTCATTTAACTCAAGTACTCAGAAAATGGAGATGTCTGCTTTTGCATTTGAACTCTTCAATATATGGGTTGATTTCTTTGCTAAACCAGTGAGAGTGAGTTGCAATTACCATGAAGGGATGTGAGTCATGTGACTAGAGTATGAATAAGAGTGGCAGTATTTTCAGGTGAAAGGGTTGGATGGAGACTGGAGATGTCTTGGCGGTGAAAGTATCTGAAGGAATTACTGTGTGACTGAATTGAGTGTTATCAGGATGACATCCAGACTCTTCCGGAGGAGTTGGAAAAAGAGCCGATTTTGGTGGATTTCGTAGCAATTAAGATAATAAATTTCACTTAGAAATCACAGAAATTATGCCTATAGTTAAAATTAGGAGTAGACGGTGTTTTTTTGTTTTGTTTGTTTGTTTGTTTTAGGTAATTTATTCAATTAATGTGACAAAAAAATGACTTACCCATAAACTTTTAAATGTTAATATATCCTTAACATCCTCAGTCTATACTCTTCACTATCAGCTGATCCCTCTCAAAAGATGTCTGGTTCTAGCTCCTCCTGTGTGTAAAACTAGGAACTAAGTATTCTCAGAGCAGAGTATTCTATCTCTATTTTTAGCTCTTTTGCAAATCCTAGTTTGGATTAAATCTTTTAATCTATGTTAACCTCTCAAATTTACTTCAAATGGCTCCAATGCATTACTACAAATTCTAGAATGTACTTAAACATCAACATTATAATTTTATCAAAATGTACAGATACTGCACTTTAAATTAATCTGTTAGATTACATGCGCAAACATCAGCTCCTGCCCTTATCTGCTGTTTGTCTGACTGCTGTCACTCTCTCATTTTATGTCTTGTTTCCATCAACTCATTATGGGATGCCCGTTTGTTTCCCTACTCTCTCAATAGTGGAACTACGTAAATGGGGGAAAGGAGCAAACTGAACAGAATGAAAGTGAACAATAGACGAACTAAGTAAGAAGGGTAAAAGGTCACTGTGTCACGACCCCTGTAGTTGTCAGTATGGTGTCACCAGCTAAGGACCTTTTATTGATGGTCAAATCATCTGTATCTGCCACTTCAGAGAGGCCACGGCATATGGTCACATTTCGGGACAATAGCCATCATTTGTTTTTATTACTACTTGGATCAGTCTTTATTTCTTACTATTATTTCACTTTCCCCACTACTCAAATTGGCATGTGACCTTCCTTCCACAGACAAGAGACACCCTCTCAGTACTGCTTCAATAAACAAACAATTAAAAGAGAGGAAGATGTATCTGGCGGACGTGCTTCACAATAGCAACGCGTTTAATTTGGGATTTCACAGTCCTTTGGAAGAGGGGACAGGGGGCAAGGCCAAATAGAGGGTCTCTTTCCTATATGCGCACACACACTCACACACATGCACACACACAAACACACACACACACACACACACACACACACTGTTCTGGGCCTACTGTTTTTAAACAGCATGTAATTACATCTCCAAGCTTCGTGTCATGGCTCCCATTTTCAATTTAATGTATAGAAGCACTTCTTCTGTGGCCAGAAGAAAACATCCATCTCTATCTGGGTTTTTACATGCTGCTCATAACTGAAATGCATGGTGAATAATTCAATTTGCAGCCATATACAATCAAGACGTGTTGTGGAGGGTGACCGCACTTTCAATGCACGCCTAATGGATTGATTCAGTGATAACAGTGGGCTGAAGTAAGTAGTTTTCCTACTTGCTTGTCTAACCGCAGTGTAGCAATAAAGAACAACATGATGCTGCACGTAGATCAATATGAACCATCAGTCGACCAGATTGAAGCCTCTCTTCATTCAAATATTCATACCAAATAAAAATCATTTAATCCTCCTCTTTGGCTTGCATTCAGGTTCGTTTAGAACAACTAATCCTGTCGAGAGACTCCCATGTAGGGCTCAAACATTGTTGCTAAATAATAACAACGTGTACATTTTTAGTACTTAGCATTGTTATTTTTTGATGACGAACCCATCTGAGTTGTATGAGTTAGCAGCCAGGCAGTGGAGTGTCGTTTATTGTTTTTTTTTTTTAATATCCATCATCCATTTTCAAAATCGCTTATCCTGTTCAGGGTCAAGGCAAGAGCTGGAACAACATCCAACAGAGTATACGCTAAACTGGTTGACAGTGGTTGACAGACATCTCCAGGGCGATTTTGAATGGGGCATTGGGTGGCAATCGATCCCACAACAGCTGTGTGAACCACTATATTACAGTATATGATATTTAAATACATCGCACCGATTTTAGTGTCTGTCGTGAACAATACGCTTTCGAGCTTGTCCGTCTGAATTCCAGTTCCTGTTGGCTCTCTATTCAGGGGCATATACAATAAATTGTCGAAAGTATTAGCTCACCTGCCTTGACTCACATATGATCTAAAGTGACATCCCCTTTTTCATCAATAGGTTTTATGATGACATCGCTCCACCTTTTACAGCTACAACACTCTTCTGAAAAAGCTTTCCATAAGGTTCAGGAATGTATGTCAGGAATCTTTGACCATTCTTCCAGAAGCGCATTTGTGAAATCGCACAGTGATGTTGGACGAGAAGGCCTGTCTCAGTCTGCACTCTAATCCCTCCCAAAGGTGTTCTATCAGGTTAGTGTCAGCACTCTGTGCAGGCCAGTCAATTTCATCCACGCCACACCCTCTCATCCATGCCTTTATGGACCTTGCTTTGTGCATTGGTGCGCACTCAGGTTGGAACAGGAAGGGGTCATCCCCAAACTGTTCCCACAAAGTTGGGAGCAATGAATTGTCCAAAGGTGTTGGTATGCTGAATCCTTCAAAGTCCCTTTCACTGGAACTAAGGAGCAAATATTTTGGACAATTCCATGCTCCTAACTTTGTGGGAACAGTTACACCATTTCATGCTAGTACATTGACACAGGAGAAATTTACTGTCCAAAAACTATAAATTGCCCATATCAGAAACCGCCCCTTCCCCTGGACATGCAGGACATGTGGGCTTGCTCGCCTCACCTTCATTGCTGATATGGTGTTGTTCTCTGTCTTTGTGTTGATATCATTTGCAGCACATATATATCTGATCACATTGTCGAGCAGCACACAAAGAGACATCAATTAGGCAGCTTGTCGCAGTCTCTGGCGTCATGATTGCTTCGGCCCGGCCTCTGGCTCATTACCTGTCTCAAACATCCTTTGACGTGCTGTAACTGAACCCACCCTCTGCTAAAAATAGCGGGATGCACACAGGTCATGTTCAGCTAATGATCACGTTTTACAGGTCAAACTAGAAGAGTGAGGGCAGCATGGACTGTTTGTGAGGTGATCACTGTTAAGAACACAGTAACACATATCCTGTTGAAAAAAAGTCGCTCACTACTAAGACTTTAAATCAAGCCAAATCTACCTACTACACAACCATAATCCATAAAAACGAAAGCAACTCCAAGGCACTCTTCTCCCTGCTCGGCAATATTTCAGGCCCACCACACGCCATTCCCACTTCCCCATTCCCTACTCATTTGTTTTCTGTAATTCCCTTTTGTCATTTTTCAATGCAAAAATCATATAGATTCACCAGCAACTTTCTCCTTCCCTCTGCCTTAGTCTATCCTCACTGCATCCCCCTGTCCTACCCGTCCACTCGCTTTCAAGTTTTGCTCTACCTTCTGCCATGGACATTTCAGAAATCATCAAATCAGCAAATTGATCCAACCACACCACTTGCCAACTTGACCCCTTTCTGGTAAAAGCTTGGCTCCCTTCCCTTGTCCCCCTCATCATTAACATCATCCACTCGTCTCTCTACTGGTATTTTCCCCACAGCATTCGAAACTTCAGATCCAAATAATTTCAAAAACCTTCGTTCCATCTCCAACCTCCCATTTCGCTCAGATTTTTGGAAAAAAAAAATCACCAAGCTCCACTCCAACCTCACTTTCAACAATCTCGATGAACAATTCCAGTCTGGCTTCCTACTCATAGGTACCAAGTCCACGCTAGCCAAAATTGACAGTTTTAGTTTTAGTGTTTTTGCTTTACACTTGAATATTCCTCTGTTTGCCCCCTCCCCTCAGGTTAAGAGTCTGGGTGTCATCGTCAACAGCACACTCTCCTTCCAAGCAAAAATAAACAACATCACTTGGTCTGCATACTTTCACTTATGAAACATCAATCGCTTCAGTCCTTCCGTCACCCCCCACACTGCCGCCTTTTTCATAGCCTCGTCCCTTCCTACCTAGATTATTGCAACTCTTGCCTCTTTGGTCTCCCCCACAAATCACTACAAAACTACAGCTTCTCCAGAACTCTGTTGCCGGTATTATCACAATACAATCTGATCTGCACCATCAAGGCCATCAAGACCTTCAAGGCCATCAATAACCTTGCGCCGCCATATCTTGCTGACCTCCGTCATGTTGCAATACCCTCCCGGTCTCTAAGATCTTCATCCTCCATCCACCTCATTGTCCCTTCTGCCTGTCTATCCACCATGGGGGACAAAGCCTTCAGCCGCTCTGCCTCCCGCCTTTGGAAATCACTTCCACCTGACCGCCAAAACACAGAATTATTAACCCTCTTCAAATCCAAACTCGAGACACACCTGCAGAAGCCTATAATGTAATAGCAGCCCCATAGTGTAATCAATGGTAACGATAACGTTACAACTTTTGGCCAATAATGTGAATAGGTGTGTGTGTGTGTGTGTGTGTGTGTGTGTGTGTGTGTGTGTGTGTGTGTCTGTGTGTGTGTATACATATACAGTATATATGGTCTGATATAAATCCAAAATCACTGAAGTCCTTGCTTCGTGTTGATACTCTCTTGTCACAACATTACACAATGCACAATTTGGAATTGGAGCTCTGTTTGAAAAATCCTGCCATATTAAATATAATAATGGCTAGCTTTATTAGACGCTGTCAGAGTGATGATTTAATTTAACAATAATATATTTCTTAAACTTGAGAGGTGCCACAGTCCTCTGCATCATAGCTAAATTAAATTTTAGAAACATGTCTGAGTATGATACAGTGCAGCCCCCTCCTTCTTTACAGTACTTGTATGGTACTCTGCAGGGCTGTTGCTGCCACAATGTGATTCATTGAGGAGCAGACTTTCTCAAGCCATTGAATGAAGAAGTGAAAACTGACTGATGATAATGTCTATTTGACAGGATTGTTTATTCAATTGATCAAGCTGCTGCTAGCAGCTATTGTTAAAATGTTTATTTTAAGACATAAACATCCATAAACATCAAATCAGAAACACTGAATCGTTGGATGACAAATTTAATGCAAATTGACAGTGTCTTGAACAAGCATATTTTGCCTATACAAATTGCAGACAATTGCATATTTCACGTCAACAGTTAATCCCCAAAAGAATTTGCAACAATAAAGAGAAAAAAAAAACATTTGCATATGTCAACATCCATTAATATTTTTCATGTATGTTTCCACGGATAAAGCAGAGGTAAATATTATAGTGTTGTATAAAAAGATACTGTTAATCTGTCCGCAAACTTCATGGTTTAAAAGAACCGCAGCTAATTAACAGCACACCATACAGGAATATATTTTAATATTGATCTCCTGCTGTCCCTGGGGCATTGTCTGCAAAATGTGTGAGTGCATTTGTGTATGTGTGTGCAAGTCAGTGTGTGCAGGCAAGAGTATGATTATGAATATTTTAAGAGCACATTTAACATGGCGAAGCTGGAGCAGGCTCGGTGAAGGATTTGTGCCTACTCTTCAGCTAATGACCTCAGGCGCTTCCAGCAAAGCTTCTTCATTTTTTAAAGAAAGTCGATAAAGCTGCAGCCCAGTCAGCAGCATTAAGATTCATACAGACGCCACAGGGACCCTGAAAAAAATTAATAACACGCGTGTCTAACAATCAGTCCTGCGATTTAGCGGAGTAACCAAGATCTCAGCCTCAAATGCAAAGTAGTAATGAACACATAGATGAGATCAATTCTGAACACGCATCCCTTACCTCTCAAGTCAATGTACAAACACAGTTTTGCTCCCTGTAGTTCCTTCAGGCCTCTCTCCACACACAAGCACGTGTACCGCACCAACATCTGAGCAAAGGAACCCAAACACTTAAATCCCTTTGCAGTCTGAGATTACACTGTGTTTCACTCCATTTGCCAAAAGAGAGAAAACACAAATCCATGCACCATAAAAGACATACATTTTCCCCTCTAAACAAAAGCCTTTTTTCACATTTTGTGGTGTTATTGTGATTTTTTTTTCTTCTGCAGATGTTATGAGTTCTCCCAACGCAAGGTCAGCCATTGTGCAGAATCCATCTAAATGGCTCTTTGTTTACATTTTGTGTTCACACTGCTAGTGGTGCTTAGCTGTCTGCCTTTCATACAGTGCCAAGGGACTAGGCACTCACATGAATGCAAACTGCAGGTATGTAAACAATTAACAAATGCAAAAAGAGTGGGCGAGGACAAATTATATTAAATGCTTTCAGATTTTTTTGTGTGCACCTCAGGTGGCATTTGTCTGGCTTTTCAAGCAGAACAAAAAGATGTCTTCCTGGTGTTCGTAAAAAAACAACAAAAACATCACACTATCAGATTTGATTTATTAACATTATCTGTTTGTTAAAAAAAATTGTAAATATAAATTATTTTTTTCAGGGGAGTTTTTTTTTGGACAGTAGGTGAGTTGGCACCACTTAGGGAGTGAACAATCATACAGCGGTAAACTCAATTCTCCCTGAGAGGCTAGACAACATATGGCATTGTCTCCAAGAGAACAACGCAGCACCCAAGCTGCCTGGCAGTGGTCGGAGCACGTGTGTCGTCTGTGGGAGAGACAGAGTGAGCAAAATGGTTCTTGAGTCTCTAAAGAGAAAATAATTGAGCAAATATAAATTACAATATGAAATGTAAGTGAATATAAAATGGCCACATCATGAACTAGTCTTTCAGAAACAGTTTCAGTGTCATGCATCATCTGAATATAGCAAAGTAAAGAAAATGAAAAGATAAGCATGTGAATGATGTAATACAAGCTTGTGCAATTTTGTTTGTGTTCTATGCTGTAACCCTCTCATCTTGGCAGGCTGCAGACACTCAGAGATTCAGACAAAGGCAGCGAGCTGATTTAGACTCAAGGAGCGGAAGTCCTGATCATCTGCCTGCAGAATAGTTTCCGTTTCCTTGTGTGGGAGTTAAAAGGGAAAGAAGAGAATCAATAAGGCTTTAATGGAAAGCCATCAAGAAATTCTGAACCTTACTAGAGCCAGAAGGCCAGGAAGCTCGACAGCATTTATTTAGGGCGAGTTACCTTAAGACTCCAGTTGAATCAACTTTATTCTGTCCATTTGACCACACAGCTTGCCTCTGTTATTCACAGACCAAGTAAATTAGAATAACACGTTACAGGGGAAATAATCTGTATTTTCGAAGTATTCCCAGTGACTTGTTCTTGCAATTTTATAGTAAACTGAATGAAAAACTTGCAGACGAACATACGTGCTCTCTAAGCTGTTGGAAAGCAAAATCCTGTGCCAACCCAAACAATTCAGACCCCCAGCATATAGCCACTTCAGATCCTCTCTCTCTCTCTCTCTCTCTCTCCTTCTCTCTCTCGCTCTCTCTCTCTCTCTCCAAGGCCACAATGAGAGGGTTGTTTAAGCAGCTCATCAGCAGCCTGGTACCCCATATGTGCCTCACACCCCACGGTCCCCAGTGGGTTCCAGCTCTGTGCAGTGATACCATCTCATCTGCCAACATGGGCCACTTGGAAAAACCCCAATCCTTCCTCTGGTTTCCCGCGTCTGCCCTTCCTGGTTAATGTCAGGATCTGGACAGATAGTGTAGCCAGTGTCTGCTAAAAACAATGCCTAACTCATGATAGTCAAGTTGGAAAATGTATATAAGGGTGGCAAGCAAAAACCAACTGAGGTCAACTGAGGTAAAGCACAACTGTAAATACTGTAAAAGAAATTATATTTAAAAAAAAGCAAAACTCACTTAATAATACTCACTTAAACACACAGTAAGATAATGCTTTGAAACAGATAGACCTTTGGTCAAATAACCAAGGTGTAAATCTTCTCAGCCAGTTATGACGTGGTGGGAAGCAGACAGACTGCGATGTAGGGTCCAGTGTCATATCAACCGTGTGTGTCTGCAGGTCCCGCACGGCGGCGGTCTGCTTATCCCCCTGCCACCGCACATATGTTTGGGACATGGAACAGTTGGACGTGGCCGACGGCTAAAATGGGTCAGGCAGACACAGATGGAGAAAAAAACTCCCACTGGGTCATTGTCAGATGACTTACACCCTCGGAAAAATGTGGGAACATGTGTCAGAGTGTTGTTGGGTCATTCGAAAGGAAAACAAGAATTTAGAAAAACGGTACTTTTGTACTTCGTTGTCACATTCTGGGGCGTTTTTCCCCTTACATCTGTATACATGTATCTCATATGACCTTATGGCTACTTCCATCAAGGAAATTATGCTTTCATTGATGTTTTTTTTTAGTAGGAATATAACGAAAAACATTAAATATTATTGCGTCCGGTACAGGCTCACAGGTTTATCTTTTCCACATATGCTAAAAAAACAACAAACAAAAAATTATACAGTTTCCAGCACAAAAAAGGGAGCCCACTGAAAAGTTGCTAACCAACCCTTTCTTTTCATATCACAGTCATCATGTCTCGAAAGCATGTCTAACTCCTTTGTAAGTTGATGTCATCTTCACATAAAGCTGCTACACTCTTTCCCAGCAAGCTGTGGTGTCAAAGCTAAAATGGATTCTCCCCAAACGTTCTTGATATGTCAAAACCCTCATTAGAAAACTGATGTGAGGCAATAATCATGGATTTGAGGTCCATCCATATGTTCTTTATTCTTTTTATCTTATCACTTCAAACAAATTTTTGATACAAAGTGAAAGTAATGTTAATTCCTTTTTATTTTATTGATTTATTTATTTATTGCTGCATTATTTTTTAAATATTTTGTTTAGGTTTTAAAACACTAGTTTGTGGTAATCCAAATATTACTTTGGTGTAGTCTCCTCTTTCAAACCATGACGTTCATCCAGACGTTCAGTCATACAAAAGTAGTATCTTTTACCTCAAATGAACCATCACATAACATGCCATGATTTCAGCCATGCATTAGTATGTGGATGACATGTGCTCTGTAGGATAGTCATATGTTGACAATGAATGCCTTGGATTAAAGTCAAGTTTGCAGCTGCAGCATTGGAATAATCCATTGGCCGCTTTTTTACCCTAGAGGAGCCACAGGTAGTTGATGAAGTGGCAGTGCCAAGACTCCCAACTGGCAAAGACGCAGCGCAGCTGCCGGGAGTCAGCACGGCCAGATGCCGTTGCTGATGTACCATGTGTTCCAAGCAGGGCAACAGTGTGTTTGTGTGAGAGCCGGGTGGGAGGGAAGTGTGCGAGACGCTTGCCAAGACATTCTCACACTGATGCCAACCTGACACATGCTCGGGTAGTCCCCGTGGTTCACGGTACCATATCAGCCTCTCTCCCGAATCTGTAGGGGGTCCTCTCTTCCTCAGATGCAGCCCTTTGCCAAGATGGAAGCTGGCACCTGCTTACCGCGATTCTGCCCATCGGCAGCGAGAACGTTTCAGGTAGTCCTTGTCGAATAATGTGTTGGCAGCAGGCCATTGCAGCTTTACTTGGTACCATCATGTCACTATAACCTTTACCACGTATCCTTAAAGCATCATGTCCACTCATACATAAATATAACCTTTACCACTTATCCTTAAAGCATCATGTCCACTCATACATAAATATAAACTATGCCTGTCATGATCCTCTAGTCTTCTGTCATGCCAACACATCCTCCTGTTGTTTAAACGAGCCTCTTGATGGCTGCGATTCCTGTGCCCGCAAGCAAAAAATATGGCTGACTTCCAGGAAACAAATCCCAAAACATTGGTCGTTTGCTCACAGGAGGCAACATTCAATCATCCTCAGGTTGTATCCTCGGAAAATTCGTCACCTTCATCTCCAGGAGAAATACCGAAGGGAAAAATCACAATAAATAATGCGTTTTTAAGAAACAACGTTATTACTGTAGTAGCATAGCATCCTCTTGAATAGTGATTCCCCACAAATGGGAAGGGTTGGCGATACTATTCCTGAGAGCGGAGGGGTTCTCTGATACAAAGAATCCACATTCATTAGGAACATGCCATCATCGTTTGCGGTGTAGGGGGTTTTTGAGGGAAGTGAAAACTTTTTGAATGTGTGCCATGTCTGTACCATTCTGTTATGCGAGGCCCTCGACTGCCAGCTGGCGGCTGAATGCGCCTACTTTCACAGTGATGCCAAGCTAGTTGGCGCACTCACATGTGATGTAAAGCCAAATGTGTCTCTTTGTGGTGGCTACATATATGCAGTACTCACCCCTCTCATGTCGCCCTCTTTTCTGATGAGCACCTCTCCACTGCATCTGTAGCTCTTCAATAATGCGAGTTCATATTGACAGTATTGACACAGCTTGAAAGTCATCAAGCACTTTTATTGTATTCATGATAGGAAAGTTGGAAAACATAATGAGGAAAAAACCTGAAACCAATTAAAAATATATATATCCTTAACATTTTGCTATTTTTGTGAGGAACTCAAAATAAAACAACACTGAAAGTATGAACCATTATATATAAATTGTTTTTGAAAATGTGATTTCATGAGTCTTTCTGACCTACTTTGCAGTGGCCTCGACGCAGAAAGCTCTGATAATCGTGTTCACACAAGTAGGAACCATATGTCGCTCGTGTTCGTGTTTCGAGCCGGCACTATAATTGGTTACACCGTTCTTCACCATAAGGCTACCGGCGTCTAGGTAAGGTGAAAATAATATTGTAATGTACAAGGTGGCATGTTAACAGTAGTGATCTTTTGTCAGACAGAATATTACACAATTTTCTTATGTTTGTACACGTTAAAGGATATTTTATTTTGTTAAATGTCAAACCGTCGCATTTTCCATTCATTTCTGCAATAGTGTAAGGAGTAAAATTAGATTTACTCTGGGACAATTTAATGAGTTTAAAGGTTGTTTTTTTGGGGGGGGGGTTCGTATATATTATTATTTACCCCTCTTGTTGTTTAACACATTACAGACACAAAGTAAAACCCCATACAGATCGTGATAATACAGTCCTGAAGTAATGAAAATGAAATAGTGTAATCTTCCAAGAATGAGTCTTCTCTCAATTAATATAGCATGATTTTATATGATCGATCATGATCCATTTTTGAAGCTTTTTCTTTAATGTGACGCTTTAGGTAATTAATACATGTCGTATAGTCGGTGTTGCTCCGAATGGGGTTAGGACAAATTGTCTTTACTAGTTGTGCTAAATCATGAAATATACTTTGGTTGTTGTTGCTGTTGCATTGCTGTTGTTGTTTTACACTAAGTTGTTTGATGACTTGGGCAGCACGGTTGGCGAAGTGTTTAGCATTTCTGCCTCTCAGTTCGGCTCCTGCCTTCCTGTGTGGAGTTTGCATCTTCTGCCCTTGCTTGCGTGGGTTATCTCCGGGTACTCCTGCTTCCTTCCATGGTCCAAAAACATGCATGTTACGTCAATTGAACACGCTAAATTGTTCATCAGTGTGAGTGTGAATGCTTGTTTGTTACTTTTTCTCCTGTAATTGACTGACAACCAGTCCACAGTGTACCCCACGTTTTGCCCAGTCAACTGAGCTCGGCTTCAGCTCACCCGTGACTGTATAGAGTACAAGCGATGTCATGATTAACTGCCAGTAGACAAATATTCTTTATATATATATATATATATATATATATATATATATATAGTCTTTTATAATTGAATAAATAATGGTTACGTGTATATTACATTACATTATATTATACCTATTCATATGTGCCTTAATATTGAATTTAAAATAATAAAACCTAACTATCTTGTTATTTCTCTCTGATCAGATGCGGAGGAGGCTTGTGCATTATTTAAGGAAATGTCCACCAAAGTTAAAGGTTGATTGATTGCTTCTAAATCAACATGTGTTATCCTGACATTCATCTACTATACGTGATAACGAGAAGACGTCATCCATCATGATTTTTAAAGTCTGAACATTCTGAACAAACTACCTCAACCATGTTGTCAAGATGTGTCGTTGCACGCAACTCTCTGAAGTGGAAGTGTTGCTGGAAATCTAATGTTGACATTAATTATTGGTCTTCCAATCCAAGGTGTTGCTTTTTTGCAAATGTAGTCCAGAGGAAAACTCATACATGGATGAGAGCACCCTCATCAAGGATAAGCCGGAAGCCGGTGTTTGCTCGAGCTCCAGCATTTGAAAACAGAACAGCCGTGATAGACAGTAGTGGGAGCCACAGCTACAAGCAGCTGTATGCTAACAGCTTGGGCCTTGCAGGGAGAATCAACGCCGCACTACACTCTGACTTAGGACGGCTGGAAGGTAAACCAATCTCCTTCTTGTGTGCTAATGATGCTTCTTATACGGTGGCCCAGTGGGCGACTTGGATGAGTGGTGGGACAGCAGTTCCACTGTACAAAAAACACCCACCATCAGAACTGGAGTACATTATCACAGATTCCCAGACTGCCCTGCTGGTGGCGGGGGACCCCTATGCTGAAACGTTGGAGCCCCTGGCACAGAGACTGGGTCTGCCTTGTCTGACACTTCCCCCTTCTTCAAAACTCAGCATGTTACACAACAGTGACACCCAAGACTTGGAGGAGGCCAGCAAGGACTGGGCTGAGAGGCCGGCCATGGTTATTTACACCAGTGGTACTACAGGGAGGCCCAAGGGTGTTCTACATACACACAGCAGCATCCAAGCTATGGTAAATAGTGTCTTCTACCTTAGTTAGTTATTCTTTTCCATTCTTCATTTAATCTTATTGTAGTTATTCTTTTCCATCACCATGTGCCATTGAGTTTGACAATTGGTAATCATACAAAGGCAACACAAACATTTCAAGTGGAAAAGTCAGGAGGTATACCAGTTTCCGTTGTCCGTATATTTTACCTACTGGGACGCCATCTGATGGAAAAATAACCTCGCTCATTCTTTAAACGTGGGGTTGTATAATAGGTATATTCATTAGTCTGGGACTGGTACGTTTCCAGGGTGACATTTCATCAAAGGATTTTACTTTTAAAGAGGAAAAGATAGCTCCTCGAGCCAACACTGCGGTGTGTCGCTATGTTCACCGTCAACTTGGTTTTGAGTTTCAAAACGTTTCCCATGTTGCCACTATGCCTTTGCATGGTGACGGGAAGTTACCACGGCTCTTTACCCCAAACACGGAAGTGTTGCGTGCAGAGAGTCCAGTCACTGCTGGAGGGTGTGAAGCAGCACAGTAGAATTCGGGACATCGGCATCATGCCCATGAACATTTTAACATGTTGAAATAGTGGTGAGGCTTTGGTGACTGTCTCGGTACACTATTGTGGTGTTTCCCAACCTTTCTTGAACCAAGGCTCATATTTTACATTGGGGGAAAAAATCTCACAGCACCAAACTAAAAAATCACAAAAAGTAGTAAATAGTACTGTACCTTCTTCCATCTAGTGGAATCGCATTTAACTGTTATGCCTGTCACTATATGTCCCTGGCGTAGATCATTTAACTAATACATTAATTGTCATAATTGATCATTTTATTTGAAGTGAAATTGAATAATTTACCGTGGCTATATCTCACTACATCAATCAAGGCAATTTTAATATCATAATATACTGATATATTTTAATCAACGTGTATTTATATTTAAAGTTAAAATAAAATTCTGCGGTACTACTGTTACAATAACCCATTGAGCATTTTTATGAGACAAGTACCTAGTGACTACTTTTGTTCACATTAAAAAATTTGAAGACCCTCAAATAGCTATTTTTAATTTTGAGCCCTTCTACAGAACGTGTCAGGCATGAAGGAGAGCTCCACTTCATTATCCCATTAATTCAAAACATATTTTTGAATTCAAGAACGGTGTGTAGACATCGTCACATCACCTCCAACATGCACACAAACACACACACACTTTGATTAGCATAATTCCGCTTTTGTTCCAGTCTAGCTTTCTTAATTGGCTCTAATTTATGCCATTAAAGATCTCACAAAGATTTTGCTCTATGTTTTAAATTCAAATTGACCCACTTGTCCATTAGTGTGGAAAATCAAATCATTCCAAATGATGTCAGAGCTTCATCTGTCTCTGCTTGATCTGTGGTGGTGAAGAAATGATTAGATTAAGGAGTGTTTTCTTGGAACAGAACAAATTCAAGTTATCCAAGTTCCAGGAAAACTTCACCATCATGTTTGGAATTAAGGATGATTGTTAATTTCCTTTTTGCAGTGCAGCTAAACATACCTGAACAAATTAAACTGCTTTAAGAAGGCTTCAATTACTATATCTATGGGAAGTAAAATGGAATTGGTCCCTTATACAAAGGCTTCCACACTTATGGGAAGACTTTCTATAAGATTTCAGAGTGGGAATTTTTGTCATGCAGAAGGAAATTTGTGAGGTCTGATGTCGGACTCAATTGTGTTTGATGAGGTAAGAGTTCTCATGTTCTTCCAAATGGAAACCATTTTTGGGACGTGGCTTTGTTGCACATGTTGCACATGCTGGAACAGAAGAGGAGCAAAATGTCTTGGCAAATTAAATGATTTACATTCAGAAGAACTCACGGATCCAGCCCAACATTGATTAATTAATTGATTAAGTGGTGCTGTAGTATTGAAAAAGACTCCTTTGACATTTCCACATCAATCCATCTGTCTGTCATCCCTGTTTTTCTTTTTCACATCCCCTTGCCTTAATTGCAGTGCCCACACACTGAGCATTGCTGCAATTTGTTCACGTAATTGTGGGGGAAATAGAAGTGTTTGCCAATTTCCTCGCCTTATTAGTCGGGTGCACATTCACTGTGTTTTTTGCATGACCATAAAACGTGCCACCAGGAACAATAGCGAGCAATGAACAACATTTGCCTGATTAGTTTCTGGATTGACATACCACCGTGGCCAGTGGTGGGATTTCTCGCGTGCTAAGATTCCAGCTCCGACCTATATGTACCAGTGTTCCTGCAAATCTATCAGTGGTGATCAAGAATCTATTTAAGTCTTTCACAGAAAGAGTGGAAATGTCTGTTTGCATACTAAATAGTATCAGCCACTAGTGCATATTTGTACAGAAACCAAAACACTTGAACAATATGAGGCTATTCAATGCTGAAAAGGCTCAGAGTTTCGTTACTACCTTTTCAACGCAACCAAAAGGAAAAAGCACTCAAAGATGATCTTTTAATTTCTATTACTCACCCGACCTTATGTCTTCACTTAATGAATTGACACAAATGGTTTATAAATTGAGATGGCAAATTTAAATGTTCACTATTGTTCAGAAGAAGCTCCCCATAGACAAACAATGATTCGACATAGGAACAACAATGACCTGATTATGTTAACTCCAGGAGGTACCCCTGAATCATGATAATCATGCTAATTGTGTTAATCACTACAGTCAGGATTCACATGAAGGACAAATAGCATTCTTGATGTTACTGTTGCAAGGAATTCAAATAAGTCTATTGCAACATCTATTTAATCTGAAAGCGTACCATTTAACAATCGTGACTTTTTCTGTCCTCCTCAGGTGGAGTGTCTGGTCTCTGAGTGGGCGTGGTCCCAAGATGACATCATTCTCCACACGCTGCCACTCCACCATGTCCACGGCATTGTAAATAAGCTGCTGTGCCCTCTCTGGGTCGGCGCCACTTGCGTCATGCTGCCTGAATTCCATCCTCAAAAGGTTGAGACTGCGCTCTCTTACTCTCAACTCCTTTTCTTGCAGAGGTGGCAAACGTAGTCACACACTGTACAGATACTAGTATGAAAAAAAAGTATAACTAGTCGTAGTAGGCAAAAGTAAAAGTACTGATTCAACTTCTTAAATGAACTTCAGTATAAACCTAAAATGTAAAAATGAAATTACAAAATGGATATAGGAATAGGAAAAGTTTCTCTTTTTTATTAACTTGCAGTGGTTGTACTGAGAAGGAAAGAAAAAAAAATTACTGGGCACGCTTGAAAACGTGTTGCCTTAGCTTTGCCATTGTTGTGAACTGACAAATATGAAATGCTAAAAAAAAATGCTTTTTTCAGATTAGAGGGGTAGTTTTTAACACCAGAAGCTGGTGTTTTTTAGGCTGGCACCTTCTTGTAGCTGATAACATCAAACTATTCTCTTAAATAAGTCCATGGATGGGGAATATCTTGTTTCTCTGAATCTGTTACATTGTCATCATTAATACCTACCAGTTCGTGTTCTTCCATGTTCCTGCTGTGCCTTTTTTTCTTTTTTTTTTATACACCTTATAAAGCCCAAAGATCTAGGTCAATTAAGATTTTGACTGCAATGGACTTACCCTGTCTCTATGGAGTAGAAAGTACAGAATCTAGTTTCAAATTTAGGGAGTAAAAGTAAAACGTTGTCAGAAAAATAATCAAGTAAAGGTACCTGAAAAATCTACCTTAGTACAGTCACGAAGTGTTTGTACTTAATTACTTATCACCACTGTTTTCTTGGTACTGTTTCCACGCGTGAGAGTTTCAACTCACTCAACATGATATCCTCCATCTGTAAGCCTATATGGTTATCAGTTTCTCTCTTTCTCCATTCTACTTTTTTTCTCTCCTTGCTTCATCTCCTCTTCCGCTCTCCTCTGTCAGTCCCCTCCTTCCATCCCTCGCATGCTGTCAGACTAAGTGTTTTGGGCCCAGTGATTAATTGCCCTCTGTGGCTTTGTATCTGACCAATGCCGACTCACGGTAAGAGCTTAAGCAGCAAGCAGATCAATCGATGAGCTGACATTGAAGAATGATGGCGCTTGTTTGGCCCTGAGAAAGGAGGGGAGCAAGGTGTGTGTGTCTTCAGAATTCAAAAAGAGTGACGATTCAACTCTTTTCCAACATATAGGTGTTTTTGTAGGACCTCAAGAGCTTTAATGGCTGTGAGCATAGATGGGAAGAAAAGACCCTTGAAGGACACTTGGATCTGTCAGAAAGGCATTACTACACTCTCATCATACTCGTCAGTATTTGACTGTTATCCCTGACCTTGTGTACCAGACCACAAAGCACATTCATAGATGAATAAAAATATTCTTTGTCCTTCCCCTGAAATTGTAGTTGCTTGATGAAATGCTCGAGAATCTGTTTGTTTTATCCCTCAAGTTCCCTGAAGGGTAAGCCAGGCGGTACTTTTTTAAAGATAGTCCTCTAGAGGTACAAAATGTTCTTGTCATTGACACCACAATATACTGTAGATGGGGCAGATTGTTTTTACTGGATGTCTTGCTCCAAATCAACTATCAGGAATATTGGTATTATGGCTGTGGCTGTTATAGATATTTAATATTTCAATGATTTACTGACACATTTACATTTTAATTGTTTTAATGCAACGGTATTACAAGTGGCTGCAGTCAATGAGTTCTTCCGTTATCATCTAATCTCCGGACTCCTTAATTTGATCTTCATAATCAGTTTATAGCGCTGTAAAACGTTAGAAGATATTGGAAAAATGTCCATCATGATTTCAACCAACAGTTGGCTTTTTTCTTCTTTATTACATTGAAAGACTAAGAAATGCAATGCAATCTCCTTTCTTTAATTCTTTCTTTCTTTGATCTTGTGACCGGGAAACTTCAAATTATATACTGTATCTATCCTGCCATTTTTTTTATTTATTTATTTATTTATTTATTTTTTTACAACAATCATGATGGGTGAAGTGTGTCTCAATACACGCAATGACTTTTTGTTTATTGTTTTAGCTACCAACTATTTTCAAATAATTTAACATGACGCGTTTTTTTTCATGAACAAAAACAATCCATATATTATAGAATATATTCAAACATGATTTTGATCACCTGAGGCTGCATCCACTGACAGCTTTCAGCACATTTTGGATGCAAGCTGTGTCATTTTATAGGAAAAGCCTGCATTTGTATTTCACTCCCACCTTGAGTGCAGGTTCCAGCAGCTCCCAGAGGTATTCAGCATGCAGCCCATTCGTTTAGGTTCTCACTGCATCCTGTCCCAGAGGTGGACGCTAGCTCTTTGACGGACATAAATTGCCTTCCTCTCCCCTTCTGAGTGGACTTGGGGGAAGCGCTCGACTGGACTTGATGGACAGCACCCACAGTGGTCAAGTCAGAGCCAGTTAATAATTCGCCAGTCACTATCTACCGGCAGCAGGCACACCCTCCTGTTTAGAGGAGCTTGTAAATACGACTGTGCTATAAAAGGAAGCAAATGTGAGAGGTGATTTAAAAAAAGAGGACCTGATTAGAGGATTATAAAATCTCAATGGTGTCGTCTTCATTTTATGAATTGTGAAAATTTGTCTTAAAAATCTGTGAAAGTCTTAAAAACATTTTTTGTTGTTGTGATTGCAGTCCACAGCTCTGTAATCAGATCCAATCCAAAAGAGTGGGAAATATGTAGAATGTGGTGCACTTCTATACTACTATAATTTACTACCACAATAATACCCATATTACCACTTTTGGAAATGTCTATTGGATCCTATTCAAAATTGCTATCGCCGTATAGCAATTTTTAAGTCCAGGAAGTGAAAATTAGCTGAACAGGTGAAATTGGAGTCAGTGAAAAGGAGTGACTACATGAATGGATGTGTTAAGGTGAGTGAGCGAGAGACTGGTGGGAGTGAGCAGAGACAGGAAGATGAAGGAGAGGAAGTAAAGAAGAAAAAGAAGTACATCACTTGGTAAATTGAGGTAGAATTAATGTAGATGAAGTGAGCATAAGTTGACAGAGACAGTTGGGGAGGAGCATTTGTCTTCTAGAGAGAGATAGAGGAGACTGACTTAAAGAAGATGTCGTTCACCTTCACTTAATTCATGCTGCCGTCTCATCTTCCCATCCGGCTGTAATGCGATGCGTGAGAAGGGGTGTTTTTTTTTTTTTTTTTTTTATAAATGCTTTGTCCTTCATGAGAATTTTACGTTATTTGAACAACATTTGTGTATAATGTATGTGCTTGTCCATTCCATTAATGAAAACATGTTTGAAGCAGCTCCTCTATATGTAAAAGGGCATGTGTAGCCTCTCCTATGAAGTAAAAAAGCACATTTATCAAAGGTAGCTGCATGAAAGACCCTTCAACTGACCAATGTGTCAGTTGTGCCCAACAGCAGTTTCCTGTTTTCCTCTCTGTGACCTTTTCAAAAGCTTCCTTTTTTTGTGTGTGTGCATTGACAGCTTTAATATGAAGCTTCTTCCTCCACCTCTGCCTAGCATTTGCATTGAACAAAAGAAACAAAAAGGCACTTTTCTAATGGCATGCAAATGTGGATGTTTGTATTGGTCCTGTCCATCACTGTCCTTATCACCCTCTTCCTTCTGCCCTCTTCAGTCAGAAGTCAAGCTCATCTCTGTTTTTGCCCCGTTCCCTCCCTTTCTTCCCAGGTATGGGAGATGCTGCTGAACTCCAAAGCTCCACTGGTTAATGTTTTCATGGCTGTGCCAACTATCTACTCCAAACTGATCGACTATTACGATCAGCACTTTACTCAGCCCCATGTCAAGGACTTTGTCAAAGCAGTGTGCAAAGAGAGGATAAGGTATGGATTGTGAAATTAACAAAAGACCCAGTTCATGCAGGCGTGAACGTGTGTGAATACCAACTGATATTTAAGAAAATAAATTTGTAGACACTCAGTGGACACAACTCGAGGTAGTCTGGCACAAGTTATGTAAAAATGACAAGATGTCCAGTTCAGTTGCTTTCGAGAGAGCTATTAACTTAATTGATCATGTTTGCCATTGTGGGTGAAGTTTGTCGTTGACACCGTCATACAGTTAAATAAGTTAACCAAAACACTCTCATTATGATGCAGGGAAATTCTTCAGAGCATTATTATCATTAGAAAAAAAAATGTTTTTCTTGCATTTGATTAGAGGATGCACCTAATGTTGTGGCCTGTAAGTGCAGGTTTAAGTGACAACATACAGTATAATTTAATGCTTTATTTGATTTTACTCTACTATTACTACTTCTCTATCACTCGCACATTAATATCAGGTGACAGATTCAAACCTTAACCATCTCTCCTCAGACTCATGGTTTCTGGGTCTGCTGCTCTCCCGCTGCCCACTCTGCAGCGCTGGGAGGACATCACGGGGCACACACTGCTGGAACGCTACGGCATGACTGAGATTGGCATGGCACTGTCCAACCCTCTGAAGGGCCCTCGCATCCCAGGTACTCACATGGGTCACACGCACATACATGTTTAAAACACGCAAACAACTTACTGTAACAAACAAATATTCAGGAGCTGTTGATATTCATTCCTGCCTGAGTTTAAGCAAAGCAAAGCAAATTTATTTATATAGCTCATTTCAGCTGGCACGGTGATCGACTGGTTAGCACATCTGCCTCACAGTTCTGGGGACCAGGGTTCAAATCCCGGCCCCGCCTGTGCGGAGTTTGCATGTTCTCCCCGTGCCTGCGTGGGTTTTCGCCTGTAGGTGTGACTGTGAGTGCGAATGGTTGTTTGTTTCTATGTACCCTGCGATTGGCTGGTGACCGGATTAGGGTGTACCCCGCCTCCCGCCCGACGATAGCTGGGATAGGCTCCATCCTAGTGAGGATAAGCGGTAAAGAAGATGGATGGATGGATGGATGGCTAGCGCATTTCATACACAATGTGCTTTACATGATTAAAAACATTTAAAAACAAAGAAAAAAGATAAAAGTACAATTAAAACAGCGTACAGTGCA
Source organism: Phycodurus eques (assembly GCF_024500275.1). Taxonomy (NCBI): domain Eukaryota; kingdom Metazoa; phylum Chordata; class Actinopteri; order Syngnathiformes; family Syngnathidae; genus Phycodurus; species Phycodurus eques. The sequence continues at coordinate 26,644,807 of NC_084526.1, read as the reverse complement.
AGAAATATAATTTAAAAGTGGAAATGCTCTAAAAAGCATGAGAAAAAAGTTTTTTTTAATCTGGACTTAAAAACATTCACACTCGGGATTGACGTCATTTCTGTTGACAACTTATTCCATTTGTGTGCAGCATAATAGCGAAATGCTGCTTCACCATGTTTGCTTTGGACTCTGTGATCCACTATTTGACCTGAGTCTGTTGATCTCAGAGCCCTCCTGGGTTTATATGCGATTAGCATTTATTTCATGTATTCAGGACCTGAATATGGTATATAGACCAGTAGCAGAACTTTAAAATCTATTCTAAAGCTAACTGGGAGCCAGTATGAAGACTTTAGAATTGGAGTAATATGCTCTGACCTCTTTTTTCTGGTCAGAACCCGAGCTGCAGCATTCTGAATAAGCTGCGTCTTTTTAATGCTCGTTTTCTGGAGTCCAGTCAGAAGACCATTACAATAGTCAAGTCTACTTGAGATACAAGCATGGATGAGCTTCTCCTGGTCTGCTTGGCACCTGCAAGCTTTCACTCTGGATATGGTCTTCAGATGGTAGTTTTACTAATTGATTTGATATGACTGTTGAAACTCAGGTCGGAATCTATCAGTACACCAAGGTTTCGGACTTGGTCTTTGGTTTTTAAAGAGAGTGACTCCAGATATTTACTAACAGCAATCCTCTTTTCTTTATTGTCACAAACAATTATCTCAGTTTTGATTTGGTTTAATTGAATAAGTTTTTGGCTCATCCAGTTATTTATCTGTTTTAGACAGTGACACAACACCTCAATTGAACTGTAGTCATCTGGAGACACTGCTAGATATAACTGTGTGTCATCTGCATAGCTATGATAGTCAAAATTAAAGTTATGAAGAATTTGAGTCAGTGAAAAGGATAGCATATACAGGCTGAACAGGAGGGGTCCAAGAACTGTCCCTTGAGGGACCCCATAGGTCATTGCCATTCGATGAGATTGAACACTTCCAATGGTTACAAAATAACTCCTTTCCTCCAGGTAGGACCTGAAAGATTTAACGTCTGTTCCATTTAGTCCTACCCACATTTTGAACCTGTTCTGCGGTATATAATGATTTACTGTATCAAAAGCCGCACTGAGATTTCACATTTCTGTGATGTCACATTTCTCAATTATACATTACTCGTGCACTCACTGTAGTTGTCTCGCCATGCTGCACTATTTGCATATACTGGCCACTCATGCCAGAGTAGCATCTGCTCCATTTGCACACTGATTGAGGAGTTTCTGCAACATTTGCACAACCAACATTGTCCCAGATTATCGCACTACTCGTCACTTTAAACCGCATACACTCCTTGAAGTCTCGGCGCCCTTTGCACAATGGTCATTGCACCGGACTATTGCAATATTAGTCATTCGAACTGCTCTAAGTGCTAGAGGACTCTGCATCTTTTTGCACAATTTTCAAAAAGAAAATAAAAATGTACCGGCATTACCAGATAACTAGCAACCCTTTACTGCTCAGTGACTGTTTTGTTGTCAAAGTCTTTATGTCTCCAAAGTGTTCTATGTCAATTGACTGTCTGTTGTCATACTAGAGCGGATCCAACTACCGGAGACAAATTCCTTGTGTGTTTTTGGACATACTTGGCAAATAAAGATGATTCTGATTCTGATTCTGAGATCCAACAAGACCAGAATTAACACCTTTCCCGAGTCAGTATTCAACCTATCATTTAGCAATTTGATAAGCGCGGATTCTGGACTGTGATGAGTTCGGAAACCTGATTGAAATTTGTCAAAAAGTCCATTTAAGTTAAAAAAGATTTGCTGAATTGGTTAAAAATAACTTTCTCAACAGTCTTGGCAATGAAAGGGAGAGTTGAGATGGGTCTAAAATGGGTCATCAAAAATCATTTGCAGCCATGTATCCCTCCATCCATTTTCTATACCACTTTAGAGTTGTGGGTGAGGTGGAGTCCCAGCTGACTTTGGGCGAGAAGTGGGGTACACCCTTGGCTTGTTGCCAGTTAATCGCAGGGCAGGCACAGACAAACAGCCATTAATACTCACATCTACTGTATGTACAACATGCAAACTCCACACAGGAAGGCCAGACCTGAGAATCGAACCTCAGAACTGTGAGGCAGATGTGATACTAGTGGTGCATTTTGAGAAAAATATTTGAAACAACTCTGAATGTAATGCAGTGTAATTTAACTCCCTGCAAACAACAACAACCATAATGAATACAAGTATTTTGTCGAACAGTGTCATTTAAAACTAAGCACTAAAAGATAAGTTCTGGCCATATCTGCAGCATGGAGCAGTGGAACCCTTGACTGATGTTTCTGAACGTTTCACAGCAAGCATTTTCATACGCCGTATTTTATCCACAGTCAGGTAAAATCCCATGATCCCAAATCTATGCGTTGTTCACACATGCACTAATAAAAGCAAAGTCTTGAAATGAGGTCGCATTAGCGGCTTTCTTCTTATTTCTCTTCTTCAACATCTCTTCCTCTACTCCCTCCACCTTGTCCTCCACTTCCCCTCTCCTTTTTCATTCCGCCATTCCCTGGCCACCTCTCCCACTGACAGGTAAACCTAATTAGCTTGCAGGTTGTCTAGTGTCTTTATGGGGGTTTTGTTTTTGTTTGTCGGTCATGTGTTGTTTGGCAGAAACAGAACAGGCTGCGTTTGATTCCTCTCAGGTGGTTATTAGTATTAGTTTGAGGAGACATTTGCTTTGCTATGGATGCTTTCACAGCAGCACAAGCACGTTCACGGAAGAAATGTGCACAGTTGTGGCGTAAAAAAGGCATGGGTTGGTGCATGTTGGAGTGGGGCTGTTATTGTTTTGTCTTAAAGTAGGTTAAAATAGATCAATAGCAAGAAGAGGAAACAGAAAAAGAAGTGGCTACCCTCTGTGGCTCTGTTTCATCCAATTTTTCTTTTTCTTTTCATCCTCTGAAAACAGAAAAGACAGGTCCTATCACACTTTGTTGACGTTTTTTATACATTCCTCTCTGTATGTGGGGCATCTATCTATGTCTAGCCTATTTTTGTTGTGTGTCTTACAGTTTTAGAACATTCCAGATAAACAACATATGTGATTCTAGGTCATACTGCCCTTGCAGAGATGTAAATATGTGGGATGATCTCATCTTCATGATTTGCATCCCATGAAAATATAGATGCGCCAATGTGTCACCTGTATATCTGTCGTGGCAAATGATATTGTAGTCACATAGATTACATTAATTTATTTCAAGAATAAATTTTTTTTCTTGATGTGAGATAAGAAAATGGTCAGCTGTACCATACACATGCGTGTTAAGTGTTCATTGTAGGCGTGACAACAATGCTGGACCAGTCTCTGCTGCTCAAGATAATCAGTTTTATATTCTCTAGCTGTAATGTTCTTTACTGCTACTGTGAAAAGTGAAAAGATCTATTACTTGTATGCATCCAATTGTAAACCCTCCTCGTCGCTGACAAAGGGTGTTCAAAAGACTTGTTTGAATAAGCCCCATGATGACAAGCACAAATGGGTTTCTTTTCACAAAGATATCTCCAACTACCAACCCAACATTCAAACAATATTGCTGTGTAAATATGCCCTACTCTTTCAAAACCTCATCAGTTCTCATAATAATCTATTTATGTTTGTGGTCATCGCAAATGAAAAAGTATACAATAAGGTCCTGAGGCGAGGTAGTACACATACATACAAGTGCAGAAGATCTGTACTGTCACCACTAGATTTGCTGAAGTAAGACTTGGCTTTCAGAACATTCCCATTTTAGTTTTGTATGTTTAAACTGAGTTTTGTATGTTTAAACGGAATATGTTGTTTGTTTTACTTAAAACCTGATTGCAGGTTACCTGATTATTATTATTATTTTTTTTAAGCTTGTCCGCTTAATTCAACAATTTTAACAAAACTGCGTTACACGGAAAGGCCTTGTCAGGCACTCAGCTGCAGTCAGGCAGTGTTGAAAGAGGCAAGCTAAAAGGTTTGAGAGCAAAAGTAGAGCCAATTTAAGTGGTTTTGTAAAGGTGTGACGTACTACAGGCATTTTGTGTCTGAGGAAGTGTGTATTGTTTTTTTTTTGTGGTAAGTTAATGTTCTAGGTAAATGCTTGACTGTTGAGGCAAATAAATGGTCTGTGTAGACTATTGCATACGTTTCGCATTCTTATAAGCTAGCACAAATCTGACAGTATCCTTTTAAACAGTGAGTTACCAGTTTGTGGTCCAAACAGCAACTTTAGCACTGCTTCTGAGCAGGCTGGTGCCAACTGAGATGAACGGCTTTCAGGTCATTGTATTTTCCAAGCTCAGCAAACTATTTTGTGACCAGTTTCGCCCTGTGGGTGGAGGTTAATATCATCCTGGAGGAGAGCATTCTCTCTGTGGTGGAGAAAGCAGTTCATGATGGTAACTCTGATGTTTATTGGATGCCGCTGGTCCTTTTTTTTTTTTTATTTATAACTCGTGGTCTGCCATGTCCACCACCTTAGAGATTTTGTTTGCACAATACAGACTGTAGTTTTGTTGAGAACATGTTGACATATATTTTATTTGAGAGGTCAATATGGACCAAAAATCACCTCTTCAGTTTTGTTGAATGAATGGCAATTATTCTAAAATGTTTAAGACCCTTCCAATTTATCAACTTCCCTACTACATTAGGTAGGGTAAATACACTGTAATTATTTTGGTTTGCATGAGCAAAAAGAGATGATGTCTTTGACTATGCACTTAGTTAGTGTTTGTGTGTGTGCATCCATTTGTGTCTTTTTCGTTGTGTGTGTGTGTGTGTGTGTGCGCGTGCGCATGTGTGTGTGTGTGTGTACATCTGTGTGACAGGAGCTGTAGGGTTGCCGCTGCCAGGTGTGGAAGTGCGAATTGTAATGAATAACACAACCAACACCACAATTGTAGAGGGAAACCACAGAGAAAGTCAGGTAGGTAATAATTTTGAATAATACATAAATAATGCCTTAATGGCTAATATACAGTTTCCAGCCACAACAATAGGCTTATGTGTTCTAATGATCCAGAGAGCGTTACTCCCCGGAGATTGCTCCTGGTAAGGTCACACTTGGCGGGCCAGTCTCTCAGGGAGGTTCTATACCCACGGAATGTTGGCACATCTGCCACCGACAAACAGATCGACAGCTCAAGTACAGATTGACCATCGTCACACACACATCGTGTTGCATGGAATGTCAATTTTCTCTTTCGCCAGAGAACGGCCACCGCACTGTCGAGAGAGCCCAACCGCGACATAACCCTGGCCGGACTCTGCAAATCAGGGTAGCAAGGCGACGGTGAACCCACACCGCAGGCGTGCATTATTTCAACTGGCTAAAACAAAGAAAGGCGGTGTGGCCTATTTGCAAGTCGCTCATCAGCTGGACATGGTGAGCGACAGACTACTGACAACCCGCTTTTCTCTATCAGCCTGGCAAGATGACAGTTGTCGTTGCCTATGCCCCCACTGATGTCAAAGATGCAATGCTGGCCTTCTTCGACCAGGTCCATAAGATTGTCGGGCAGACACTCCAGCCGGATTCCCATCAACAACAGAGTCTCAGAAGGCTGTGTGGCTGCACCAGACCGACAGTATTTAATTGTGTCATCCATCTGTTGACCAAAGTCTGTTAGCGGGTCCCCAGTTTGTCCTTTGGCAACTAACATCTCACTGACCTTGAATAAGCTGTGAAACCATACTGCCCAGCTCTTCTTACAGCCTTTTGTGCTGGAACAGTTTTGCTGTGCAAAAGGGGAGTTTGAAATACTGCCTCTGCTTATTTTTAATTTTTTTGTAATTATTGTGATGTTTATTGAAAATGCAGCCAGACAGAAAAGAGTTTTAGGGGACAGACAGAGGTGTGAGCCCATGTTAAGCCCATGACACCCTGCCATAAGCCCCAAGTCAGCCGGGGACCTCACACAGTCCGAGGGAGAGAGGGGCGATGACTGCAGCGGAGCGCCCAGGGGAGAGGAAAGAGGAGAACACGGTCCCAGGACGCAGCAGCACGCCTGTCACCACGCAAACACCCAACAATAGTCATCCTCAAGTTTGCATTTCTATATCAAGCAAAGTAAAACAAATATAATAAAATGTGTCAGTACATGAATACCTTTCAAACAGTGTAATTGAGTATTATTACTAGGGATGCACCGATACCACTTTATTCAGACCGCGTATGAGTACAAGTACTTAAATAAGTGTACTCGCCAATATCAAGTACCGACACTTATATCTTGCGATTTTGATGAAAATGTGTTTTATCTTCATCAAATATTGTTTAAAAACACAGCATCATGAGCATGACATACGTTTCACTCAAATATAACACTTTTTAGAGTAACAACTCGTCATTACTGCCATTATAACATCCATTTGCATTATTCTAAAGGTCTTGCCGCACATTTCACTTAAATGTAGCGTGTAACAAAGATTTCAGTTATGTGGTGTCTCAGTCTGAACACTAGTGGACACGATGCAGAAGAAGCACACATACAGTAGAGAGCGCATGAAGAATTAAGAAGAAATGAACAAGAATGCAGTCTGGTAGTAAACCCATAGGATGCCCTGTTACCTCTCTGTGTTAACTACAAAATAATGTGGGTAAAAATAAATCCAAGACTGCTTTTTGAGAATAGCATGATATACAATAAAAGTGTGTCATAAATGAAGGGTTACTTTATCACACCATCGCTTACTTTGCTGGATTTGCCGCCTCGCCTGCCTGGTTTTCTGCGTCACAGCTTCGTGACGGAAACGCGGCTGTCTCAGCCTAAGCCAAGCAGTGTAGAGCGCAGATCGTCCAAAATAATAATAATAATAATTTGTCATCTCCTAAAAGTGTTGTTATCCATGTCCTCAAAGTATCTCCACAAAGCAGACATTGCTCTTACTCCACCTACGTGAATTTATATGTCAGGTGGGAAAAGCGGTATCAGTGTGTACTCCCGGAAAATCTTTTCGCGTCAGAGAGTATGCGTACTACAGACATTGGTACCAGTGCATCCCAAAACATTATCTTTGTAAAGACAAACTTTTAAGTTTGGTCCAGCTCTTGCCTAGTAGTCAAAAACTCTCCTTTTAAACTGTCTTGGTCTCTCCCTCCCTCTCAATATTGCAGGTACGGCCAGGTCTAGCTGGGAAGGAAGGGGAGCTCCTGGTCCGAGGTCCATCTGTCTTTAAGGAGTACTGGAACAAACCTCAAGACACCACAGAGTCTTTTACAGATGACGGCTGGTTTAAAACAGGTATCAAACACTTTGGGCTCTGTTTTCGTGACTAGCACAAATCTGGCGCAGCGTGTGGCGTAAATCTGCGAGGGGTGGGTGGGGGTTGACTGGGTTGTCGTAAACTCGCAGACGCGTGCAGCCTTTGTATTTAATAAAAGGGGCTGTCTGCGCTGGTGGGCCTAAAGACAGCCGACTTTATTTGCCGCAAATCAAAGCGGCTAATTTCATTCATTCCCTTTAAGTGAGGTGCAATGATGATCTCGCATGCATGGAGAGAGCGAGCTGTGCATGACTGGAGCATTATAACTTGGCCGGTGTGGCAAAAGACAACCTGATTAAATACAGTATGAGCTGGTGATAACTGCAGGTGACCGAAATATGGCTGCGGAGCACATGAATCCACCCCCACCCATAAAGGATCGTTTGTGCATGGTGATAATAATAATGATGTGTTCAATGAACGGCTTTCGACAAAGTTTCAGAGGGTTCGATGTCCACTGTTCACATATTTATGAATGAAATACGTCTGATCCAGCCCACATTTACGCGTAGCTCGTGTATCTGTTTGCCCACTCTGCGGGGAGGCAGGCTAGACTCTCACCGCAGAGGAGGGTCTAGACCTGAATTGCCTCCATTTACGATCATTTGTAGTTCTACAGTAATGATTAAAGGAAGAGCTGATGAAAAATCATTGGCAATGTAAATGTGTTCATGGACCTCATTGAGCTACATCCCTTCTGATGATCGTGTACCCCGGCCCCCCAATAGCGGCGTACCAGCCAGTACCTCGATTTAAAAAAAATATGTAATGATGATGACAATAATAATGCATTGATTTCTATAATGATTAATAGATTTGGATGCCCACCGTTGGAATAAGTCTATCATACACCACACACATCTGATGACCTTGCGTGTCTGTACGTCTGCATGTACACAGTCTTGTGCTTGCACAAAAAATTCATCACTGAAAATAGAACCCTCAGTCACCAAATTTGTCTCTGTGCAGAGGCCATAGAACACACCCTCGCGGCGCCGACACCGCCCAGTTTGGCGGAGAGCGGTCTCCAAAATAGGCAAACACGTGCCGTGACCCTTGCGTTGGCATGAATATCAAGATATACTCCATTTGCACTCCAGCACACGTCTACGACTATAGAGCCCGAGATGTCTCCTCTCATTCTATCACTGTCTTCCTTCATATTATGTATGTACTTTACTCTTGAACTGGATACATACACAAACACATGTACACACAGAAACACATACATTTCCTTGGATAAAGTGAATTCTGACACGAATTGCATAAATTCTCTCTTGTTAGAAGGAGTCACAAAAGGAGGAAAATAGCGAGCTGGAAGATGAGCTTGGAGAAGGGTTTATGGAGGAGGAGTTAGAAAGAGTCCGCTCGGACAAGGTGCGGATGACTAGTGGATGGTAGGAGCTGGAAAGCAGCAATGCAGTGATGGAGAGCAAAGTTAGGAGGGCAGAGTGTGTTTAATTGGCCTTGCACCTTGGAAGGACAGAGATCCCCAGAGCACAGCACGCTGTTGTCACACTCCATTTAAGCCACTGGCCACATAATAAGTGCCTGAGCAATCAGTTCCCCACAGACTGGTCAGTACCTCAAGCCACCCATGCGCAAACACTTGCACGCACGCACACACACACACACACACACACAGACACACACGCACACACACACACACACACTATATAATGTCAAAGGTGGAATCAAACACAGCAAAAAGTCCTAAAAGAGTCTGTTTACTGTGTACGGTCTAAAGTTTACTGAGAATGTCAGTTAACCAAGAATATAAGCAAAAACAGGTCATTAAGAAGTCTGAGCATTTTGGTAGAACAAACTTGGAATTAAGCTACAACAAGTCAATGCTTCTGTGTTGCCTTATAGTCTGTTTAAAAACGTGAGTTTTGGTTATTCAGAGATCCAGATGACTACGTTATATAGCCGTGAAGATGAGAATAAAAGGCATTTACTTATATGTAAATTGAGGTCTACAGTTGGTGGAAAGGTATTTCAGCCCTTTGTAATTTCTTAAATTTCTGGATAAATTGCTTATAAAATGTAGTCTGATCATCCAAATCACAATAATAAACAGTTTGCTTAAACTAATACCACACAACTATGTTTTCATATTTTTATAAAACCTTACATGTAAACATTCACAGGACAGGGAGGAAAAAGTCAGTGAACCCTTGGGCTTAACTGGTTGACCCTGCTTTGACAGAAATAACCAGACATGCACAACGATGAGGTTGAATTTTTGACAATTCCTCTTTCCAAAACTGTTGCAGTTCAGCAAGATTCCTGGGATGTCTGGTGTGAATAGCTTTCTTGAGGTCACGCCACATCATCTCAATCGGGTTGAGGTCAGGACTTTAACTGGGCCACTCCAGGACACATATTTTCTTGTTCTGAAGCCGTTCTGTTGTTGATTTGCTTTTGTGTTTTGGATCATTGTCGTGTTGCAACACACATCCTCTTTCATTTTCATTTTCAATACATTTTTCCATTGACCACGCCCTGAGTTAGCAAAAAGCATGCTCATACCATGATGGTCCCTCCACCACGCTTCAGAGTTGGAATAAGGTTGTGATGTTGGTGTGCTGGTTTCCTCCACACATGGCATTGCGTGTTGCTCCCAAACAATGTAACCTTGTTTTCCAAATATTTTTCCAGTAGTGCTGTGGAACATCCAAGTGCTCGTTGCCTAATTTCAAATGTGCACCAATGTTTTTTTTTTTTTTTTTGCTTGTTTTTGGGTTTTTTTAGGAACAGCTTCCTCCTTGATGTTCTCCGATGCACTCCATCCTTGTTTATTGTTTTGGGTATGGTAGATTTGTCAACAGAGATGTTGACATGTGCCAGTGATTTCTGTAAATCTTCAGCTGACACTCGAGTTTTTTTTTTCTTTCTTTCTTTGAGCATTCTGCACTGTGCTATTACAGCCATCTTAACAGGACAGCATCTCCTTGGAAGAAAAGCAACACTGCTGAAGTTTCTCCGTTTATGATATAGAATTTTTTTTTAACTGTGGACTGATGAACGTCAAGACGCTTAGAGATACATTTGTAACCTTTTCCAGCTTTAGTTACTAGATACGTGTATATAACCCCAACCCGATTGAGATGCTGTGGCTTGACCTCAAGAAAGCTATTTTACACCAGAAATCCTAGGAATCTTGCTGAACTGCAACAGTTTTGTAAAGAGGAATAGGCCAACATTCATCCTGATCATTGTGCATGTCTGATCTGCGACGACAGGAAACATTTGCTTGAGGTTTTTGTTGCATGAGGAGGGTCAACCAGTTATTCACTCTAAGGGTTCACTTACTTTTTCCTCCCTGTGCTGTAAATGTTTACATGGTGTTTTCAATAAAAATATGAAAACATATTGTTTGAGTGACTGTGTTTATTCTTGTGATTTAGATTATCAAACTACATTTTATGACCCATTTAAGCAGAAATCTAAGAAAAAAAAAGGGTTAACATCCTTTTTCCTCCCACTGTATAGAGTGCATCGGTTTATAAGCCTCACCCACTAAATAAAATACAAAAAAAACGTTTTGTTCACACATAAGCCACACGTATTACACATAGTGTTCTGCCCCCTCTGGTGTGCACACGGGTAGAGTTGATCCGAGTAGTTGACTGTCAGTTGTTGAAGCGGGTTATTGCATGCGTCAGTTGTTCGTTTAGCCCATCTATGGCGTTTCCCATAGTCTGTTTTAGCATTATGATAGCGGACTTGCTGTATATTATACTCGAGGTACTGATGCTGTGTTGAAAGAACACTGCCTCTCCTTTGGAGAGCTGATATCTATCTGCCTAACTAAACACTGCTCGTTCACGGAGGGGAGAATAGAGAGGAAACAAAAACTGTGGAAATAGCACAAAGTAACACAAGACGCTAAAATACAGCTAGTGCTACAACAAAATATGCACAACAAAAATGTGATACAGAATCCCCACCTGCCCCACTCACCCTATCAACGATTCCGTTTTGGAGCAAAAAAAAATTCAATCGCCACCACCCCACACCCGCTCGACGATTGCAGTTTTGGGCCCAAAACATTTACAGTTAGCCCCCACCCCCACCTCTGTCGACGATGTTGTTATGACGCAAGCAAAAACTGTGGCCAATGTGGAGTCGTGTACACTATATTGCAAAAAATAAAAAAACGCATATCCAAACTGAACAGTCGCCAAACCTGCTAATTGCTAAGCTATCATGACATGAAGTCACAAAGTTAATAATTTATTAACGCTTATGATTTTGCAATTGAGCAGAATGCCGATTTATTTTTACATCTGATACATTAGATAAGGTTATACACAAAAGAAACTTCAACACATGATTGAAAGTGTAGACTGTATTATTGGTCCATTAAACAAATGACCCCTGTGTCGGGATAGGATTTTGACCTTTCAGTTGGGATACATCACAGTTGGATTTCAACATTAAGCCCTCATTTTCACCCAAGCTACGTATATCAAGCCTCACTCTGAAAGTATAGAGTTATCTCTTTCCCTATTTTAAGCACACCTTTAAAGGGGACATATTTTGCCAGACCAACTTTCTAGTATTTGGGAAGTATTATTGTCTCTATGGTGCCTCAGTAAATGTGAAATATGAATTAAAATCGGCCATGAATTCCTGATTTCTAGAATTTTTTCTGCCGAGAGGCCTGAAATCAGGTCATTCCAATTTCTCGAGCTTATCCACGTCAACTAGCAAAGCTCTCCGCTAACCTCTCTGCTCCCGAGCCAGCGCTGTCAACATAACAAACGTGTGTACTCTCACAAGTCGGTCTTCTACATGGAGGCAACCAATGTTGCCAAAAAGGGGGCGTCTTAGTCAAATACGGACAAAGCTGATACAAAACTGGGTCAAACAGAATTAGCTGTCATAGGGCCTTTTCTGGACACTCGTATGACAAAACAAAGGTGTTTTTTTTTTTTTTTTTTTTTATGAAATTGACACTTTTATACAAAGTCCATGTTAGAGGGTCACTCTATGGAGGTCTAAATAGCCAAAATGCGGGACCTTTAAGATAATAGCTCTACTACTAGTGACTATCCATCCATCCATTTTCTGAGCCGCTTCTCCTCACTAGGGTCGCGGGCGTGCTGGAGCCTATCCCAGCTATCATCGGGCAGGAGGCAGGGTACACCCTGAACTGGTTGCCAGCAAATCGCTGGGCACATACAAACAAACAACCATTCACACTCACATTCACACCTACGGGCAATTTAGAGTCTGCTATTAACCTCCCATGCATGTTTTTGGGATGAGCAAGGAAACCGGAGTGCCCGGAGAGAAAAGCCACGCAGGCACGGGGAGAACATGCAAACTCCACACAGGCGGGGCCGGGGATTGATCCCCGGTCCTCAGAACTGTGTGGCAGATTCCCTAACCAGTCGTCCACCGTGCCGCCACAATTGAATCCAGTGATTATAAAAAAAATTGATAGCTTTTAGTTTATTACTCACTATGAATTGCTGAACAGCCTGGCGTCAGAATTTGTAGATATACTGTACATTGTATGGTGTGCAGGCAAATCATCGTGTAAAATTGCTAAACTGGTTACATGGGTCATTTGGAGTTCGGCATCTTACACTTTGCACTGTTCTTTGCTTATGCCTCACTTCACCCCCACACTCTTTACTCTCACACCTGCTCCATAGTTCACAGGCAAGGCTTTCTCTGTCTGGTCCTCACACTTCTCTGACTCTCAGCTGATCGCTTCTCAGCTTGAGCTTTTTATTTTGCCTTTTCGAAGTCATCTAGGATTTGCTTGCCGTAAGATCGCAGAGAATTGAGTGACGCACAGCACTCCACTGCTTTCCAGATATCTGATTAAGTTGTGTTTTTATGTATCTTATGCATCATTTGCTTTCAAGCAACCCCTCCATCAATGTGATGATTGTAACAAGAGCCGGGAGCCTTTGTTGCACCCTCAAAGAGATTTTGTAATTGGATTGCTCTACATAAGCATTTAACAGATTTAATGGTTTGGTGAGAGAGATACTTTTTTTTTATCCTGACGAAAATTCTGTAACTGGATAGGCCATTCTTTACTTTATGGGTCTTAAGGCATACTTGCATGTCTTAGTTAAAAAAATAAAATCAATAAATCAAATGTATGTATCCTATTAGTTACATTCATCTAATGTTCTTATTTTCACTTTTTTTTCATGCTATCAGTTCAAAAGAATAATTAACTGTTACAGAATTACATTACAGATGTATGTAGGCCGACTGAATATTAGGTCGAATAATTGTCTGTGGAGTACTGTGGAGATGGTCTACAGATCCAATTTCTGGAGAATGATTTGCTCATATAATTAAGTGCACCGCATCTGCTATAAATAGCTCTAGCTATAAATATCATTACATTCATCCTTATCATTTGTACTCTTGCTACTCTTAGCACTGCTCCATGAGTGTACCGTAATCTTCATTCAGCACACACACACAATATGAAACTTTGCTGGCTCCTTCTTTCTGAGCCAAGCAAATGTGCATTGTATTAGATAAACCAGCAGAATTGTTGAGTTCAAAGAAAAGAACTCATTGGCCATAGAAAATGAAAAATCATTGTTTTTGTGCCAAAACCCAGCGAGCAAGATTAAGTCTTCGTCGAAAGGCGCTTCATTGAAGACGCTGACAAGCGCAAAAAAAGATGAACTGGCCAAAGTAACATGGAATTTAAGAAGAAAAGAAGTTTGAGAATTCAAATCAATAGCTCCTCAGCAGGCTAGAGGTGTCTCCACCAGTGTGAGTGGGCCTGTAGAACTTGACTGGCAGCTCTATAGGGAAGCTGTCGCCTTCCCCCAAGTGCTCGCTCGTTCCACTCAACCTCACAAACATCTCTAAGCACATTGATTTTTTTGTACTTTTTTTAACACCCCTTTTGTGCTCTTTGCTCGCGTCTGTCCATCCTTTCCAGAGTTACGCAGCGCTTCCAGTGGCAGCTCATCTGTTGTTGTTGCGCATGGACGTACGCCAGTCCCATCTCCAGAAAACACTGCTAATGGAGCCATAAATAAATTGATTAACTTGTAAATAAGCCATGGAGAGGGAGTATGAACAATTATCTCAATTTTGGAGTTCATTGTCAAATAACATCTGGTTGGTTCTAGCAGGCGTTCAAAATGAGAAGTTTGATATGTTTACTTACATAATATTTGGGCGCCAAATGTTTACAGTGGCCTAAAAAAAAAAAGCTGTTTAATCTTGGTTTTACTCTCCATCAAGTCAAGCAAGTCAACTATTTTACAGATGGAGTTTTGTTAATTGTGGTTCAGGTGGTAGAGGGTCAGCAGTTCGAATCCCAGCTCCGACTTTATGTGTCAAAGTGTCCTCGGGCGAGAATACACTAAACCATAAATTTCTCCCAGTGGGCCTGGCAGCACCTCGCATGGCAGCAGCCGCCCACTGGTGTATGAATGTGAGCTTCTGTAAAGCGCTTTGGGCCCCATGATGGCTTAGATAAAAGCGCTATATAAGTACACTCTTTACCATTTACCATTTTACCCAAGAGTTTACATTGGCTGCATTCTACAGTTTGGGGCTTTTCTCTTCCCAAGATGCTCTTGTTATATTTTGGTGAGAAGTGATTTGATCATAAAAAACTGCATATAGCACTTAAATGTCAATGCAGCGTAAGATGTATGTCAAACCAAGTTCCATCAGGATCAGATCCAAATTGCAAATGTGGCAGCAAATAAATTAATCATGTTCATGCAGTTATACCTTCATTTCATCAGATCAGATTTAATTTGTCAATGTTTTAGGATCTAATTACATTTTGTTCCCTTGGATCTAGAATTTCTTCTGGATCTGGATGAAGCAGTGGCTTCTTTTAGCTATTAAGAACCAGGGTTGAAGCTGTTAATTCCTATTTTTTTTTTAGATGTCAAGCCTTGGCGGAGGTCTGTGTTCCTTTACTTCTCTTGTTTTATCCACTCATCCATTTTCCTACCGTTTGTCCTGTTCAATAGTAGGTGACTCTTGTACTCCATCTGAATAACAGTTGAGGCACCAGTCATTTTCTGTTTCCAACAACTTAAGCAATGTCCTTATAAACACATGCCTCTGAAAACGTGTGACCAGATGTGTTTTGTGTGTGTGTGTGTGTGTGTGTGTGTGTGATTGTGCAACTTCCTGCTTTGTCCCTGTCCGTGTACTACTAGTCTACTGTGTGAAGGGGTATGGCAAGAACCGAGGAATTTAATTCTACTGCATATCCAGGACTTTTTAAATGATTCATAAATATGATCCATTGTAAAAACACTGATCCACAGATGGCAGTCTTTGTTTCCTATTGGTTGATTTCCAACTTTCCAAACATTTGCAGCCATTGCAACCTGCTCAGCCCCCCACCACCTCCACCCCCAATTGGGGGGGTTCAGATCAGGGGATGTCGTCAATTATTGGCAACCCTGGGCCTGGGAAGCCCTTTGACAGACTTGTGATTAAGGGCTATAAAAATAAACTTGACTTGACTTGACTGGCTGTCTTCCACATCAGCGGTATACTGCTCTGTTTCTATTCTTTCTAAGAATACAGTATATTACTGTGTGGCATTTTTTGTTTTCATCGGCATGGGTTTGTTTGTTTGTGTGCAACTCGGTGGCAAACATTGGCCTTGGTGGAGGTCTTCACTGTCTGAGTGCTCTTCTTATGTATATCCACATAGTCGATAAAGAACTACTAGCCCAAAGTGAGGACTGTAATCAGTGTGTCTCAGCTTTCGGATGTCATCGTCATGTTTTCCACCTTCAGATTTGTGTGTTTGACTGTAGAACAGAAGCATGTCAATTGTAGTTAAGTAGTTTTCTCGATGGGCGTTGCAGATCTGAGACAGACATCAATCCTCAAGTTCAGCTTGTTATCGGCTTGTGAAGAGGCAGAGAGCAAGCAATCTCATCAGAAACATTACCATAAAGCAATTCAAGCTCCTTTAATTGCATTATATTAAACAAATTAGATCAGTCATCCAAGTGCAAAGTGCTGTTTTGTGTGATATTAATTACCAAAAAAGGAGCTGTGACAAAAGTTAAGGATGATAAATAATGTCAGAGCTAAGATTTCAGCGCTTTGGCTGTCTGTTATTTATCCTCATTAACTCCTCCATCTTGGCTTTGGGGCGTTAATGTAGGACATTAATATTCATGTATGCTAAGTGTTTACAGTCCCTCTGAAAAGAGGCAGGACTCACATTTACACTGCTAGTCTTTGAGCAGATAAGGGTTTCCTCCTCTCAGTAATGGAGGGCACTCGGCTTGAACCTGCTGCCGTAGATTCTGCTGAATATTGTGAGCAACCATGACTCCACTTGTACGCCGTCTAAGAGGAAAGTCATGCAGCTCACACTTCACCAGTGTCAACGAGCACAACACTCCTCCACAAATATCACTTGTAGTTTCAACTGTTGTGTTTGTATGCATTTTCCCTACTGTGAAAATGACCAGTGCCACAGTTAGTGACCAACTGTATGTATGTATGTGTGTATGTATATATATATATATATATGTGTGTGTGTGTGTGTATATATATATATATATATATATATATATATAGAGAGAGAGAGAGAGAGAGAGAGAGAGAGAGAGAGAGAGAGAGAGAGAGAGAGAGAGAGAGAGAGAGAGAGAGAGAGAGAGAGAGAGAGAGAGAGAGAGAGAGAGAGAGAGAGAGAGAGAGAGAGAGACCCAGAGACCCCCTCGTGGTGGTGGGTTTTGTGTCCCAATGATCCTAGGAGCTAAGATGTCTGGGGCTTCACCCATGGCAAACAGTTCCTTGGTGAGGGACCAAAGCACGACTCCTAAAATCCTCCGTCCGCCTTCGGGTGGGGGGAAAGGTCCTGACTGTTGTTTGTGCTTATGCAGTTCGATGATTGACTTTGTGGTCGTGTCATCAGACTTGCGGCTCCATGTCTTGGACACTCAGGTGAAAAGAGGGGCGGAGCTGTTAACAAATCACCTCCTGGGGTATTGTCGAGGCGGCCGACCAGAGCTGTGGGCGTAAGGTAGTGCCGGTGCCTGTCGTGGCGGCAATCCCCGAACCCGTTGGTGGACACCAACTGAGAACAAGGGGGTTTATGTGGAAGTTACATTTTAGAACTCACAAAGACCTAAAATGGTGCGGTATATTAAAAAATAGCGATCATCATAAAAAAAAAATAAACAAATGAGTCAAGAAATTAGTAGATAAAAATTATAAAAATCGGGAAGAAGATGACATCATGTAAAAGCCAGTCTAAAAAAAGTGTGTTCTAAGAAGTGATTTAAAAGACGCCACTGAGTGTCCAGCTCCTGATGGAAAATGCTCTATCACCTTTAGTTTTAAGCCTCGACTTTGGAACAACCAGAAGGGAGGATGTGAGACCTGAGGATGTGAGACTGCGGGCTGGTTCATACGTCGTTTAAAGTTCAGTTATGTAGCTCAGAGCTAGGCCCAACCGTGCTTTACAAGTGATCAGTGAAATCTTCAGATGTTCAAGATCTTGTTTGATAAGTGTTGATTTTATCCTGGCTATGGTACGTAGGTGAAAGAAACATGACTGGACAACTTTATTATGCGTTGTGATAGTGAAATCTGAATCAAAAATGACTTCTAAGTTTCTGGCTGTGTAGGTGATGTTGTCGGAAAAGGAACTAAGGCTGGATTTGATCATTTCAGTGGTACTTTCGGAGTTCAATAGAATTATTTCGGATTTGGAGTTATTAGGATGTAGGAATTTTGCGCCATCCAGAAACTTATGTCAGAGAGGCATTCATTAACAGCAGCTAGGCTTCTCGGGTTCTCTGGTCACAGGGGAAGGTATATATCTGTGTCGTCTGCATAGCAGTGAAAGGATACTTTATGGCACTCAATTATTTGGCCAAGTGGCAACATATTCCGTAGACAGAGAATAAAATTGAGCCTACAACCGAACCTTGCGGTACACCACAAGCAATGGTCGAGGTAATTGAGCAGTAGTTAACTATGGTGACCGCAAATATTCGCTGTAAAAGATAAGAATAAAACCAATTTAGTGGAGTAACCCTAAACCCCACCAGTGTCTAATCCGATTTATTAAATCAGAATCATCTTTATTTGCCAAGTATGTCCAAAAAAACACAAAAGTAATTTGTCTCCGGTAGTTGGAGCCGCTCTAGTACGACAACAGACAGTCAATTGACAGAGAACACTTTTGAGACATAAAGACATTGACAAAAAACAGTCACTGAGCAATAAAGGGTTAATAGTTGTCTGGTAATGCCAGTACAATTTTTTTTTTTTGTTGTGCAAAAGATGCAGAGTATCAAAATAGTGTGGTGGACTGTCGAAAGCTGCACAAAGGACAAAAACTTGTCACATAGTTCCATGGAGGGGTCATTAAAATGAGGAATTGGGGGCGGGGGGTAGTAAAAGAATGTAAAACTTGAAATAAAATTCTAGGGTCTGAGTGGTGTTATAAAATTAAATTTGAATAAAATTCTGCCCTTGCGTCTTTAACTACCTTCTGGTAATTTTTCAGTGATTCTTTCCAGTTATTGTAAGATACCTGCAGCCCTGTTTTCTTCCGTTTTCTTTCATTTCTTCTTTAGATTCTCTTGAATGAGTGTCTGGCTTCTGTGAACCGGGGCTGCTGTGTTTTAGATGCTTGCTTTATTTTAAAAGATAGTCCAAGGCACAGTTAGTGACCAACTGTGTGGATAAGTCATTAAAAAGAGAGGTGAACTCTTCTGTGTTAAGATCTGGGTTGTAGGCAGTTAAAGACGCAGTTTTAAAAAGCTCCAAAAACCTGCTAGCAGACGTTGAATTCAAAACACGATGAAAGGTGTGTTATTGATAGAAACTGGCTGGGATAAACCCATTTTAAAGAAAACCAGTTTGTGGTCTGACACACAGATATCCTTAGTTAATACATTATAGGGGTCCAGGCCACAGTGTAAAACAAGATCCAGAGTGTGGCCTTTTGAATGGGTACGTTCCTGTATTGCCTGGGTAAGATTAACAGATTCCACCATGTCTAAAAAGTCAGCGGAGAAGAGGCTGCGATGGACAACATAGATGAATGTTAAAATCAGCCAAAATGAGAACTTTGTCATATTTTAAGATTAAATGTGTCATACATGCTGAAAATATTTGGATAAAACATTGTTTGGTTTTGGTGGTCTGTAAATTATCCATCCATCCATCCATTCTCAATAACGCTTATCCAGTTCAAGTTCGCGGTGCACTGGAGCCTATCCCAGCTGACTTTGGGTGAAAGGCAGACTACACCCTGAACTGGTCGCTTGTCAGTCGCAGGGCACATATAGACACAGACAACCACTTGCACCCACATTCTGAGTGGTAACAGAACCCAAGCAACATTATGATTGATAACAAAAAAGGTGTTTAAAAAATGTATGGTCATTATAAGGAATCGGTTTTCAATTAAAGTGCAAAATAAGTTCACTTAAGTGATTTTTTTTTTTTTTTTTTTTTTTAAACAGTCAGTATATGATGGGAACAGCATTTGCGTTCTCCTCTTGCAGCAACACACTTTATGCATCTGGAGCATTGTTTTGTCAACAATGTATTGGTGGATAGAAATAATGTAGCGAGGCTCAAGGAGCTCAATTAGGTATTTAAACCCGACATTGCTCACAAGTGCCTTCTTGCCGTCCCACGGGTGTTTGCAACGTTTTGCAAATGTTTAGGTCAGCGTTGGTTGTTTGAGAGAGCGAGAGGTTAGTGTCTTCACCTCTGTGGTCTTGCGAAAAATCTCATGTTGTTTATTGTGACTGCTTCAAATACGCAATGAAGTTGGTCCCCTGTTCTGTGCCTCCACAGGAAATTTGTCCATGACAAGTTTTGCACTCATCTGCAACATCTTTTTTGGACTTAGGCCCGGCCACTGATAAAGACAATTGGTCTGTTTTTGTGTTGATTTTGCTCCTTCCCGACCAAGCATGTCAAACGCCAAACAATCTTAAGTCTTATAAGACTATCCTATAAGATTGTCCTTAGGTCTGACTTGTGTTAAGAGTGAATTCGTCCCCATTATAGGGTCCGAAACAGGTCGGGCCGACAATCTTAAATAATTAACCTGTTCAATATTTACGACCAAAATGCTTTGTGTGTTGGGAACGCCGACTTCTCCCGAGTCATGGCGCCGAGAATGGTACGATATAATCCGATACTCGTTTTTTTTTGCTGATATCGGACAGTCGGGACACCCTTAATAACAATACACAAAGGCATGGGTCCCCATCCCCACGCCTAATCCAACTGTTACACTAAAATGCACAGGTTGGGATTTAACATGTCACTGAAATGTGCACAGACACAACATAATGTGGGTCGAGCGTTTTCTTGAAGTGACCAAACCACACATCTTCAACCACAGAGAAGGGCTGCAAACCTTTAGCTGCTCAGGTAATTTTTTGTGCTTATTTTACTGTAAGTGGCACTATAGGCTTGTTCAAACGCATTCTCAATAGACGCTGTCGACTCAATGTGTCGCTGCTGTTACTGTTATTCCAGCCATCCTTTTTTGTACCGTTTGTCCTCATGTGAATTGTGGTTTTGCTGGAGGCCAGCTGTGCTGACTTTGGGTGAGAGACAGGGTACACCTGGTACAATTGACTGTTTGCCAGTCAATCGCAGGACATACAGTATATAGACAAATAACCACTCCCACTCTCACCTATGGGCCACTGTTTCACTGGGCTGCCTCTACTGTTATTTAACTTTTTATCCCAACACCAAGAAAAATTGCAAGCACTGGAGATGCTTCTTTTTATTTAGACAGCGACTAGTTTCACTGCGTAATTATACACCTGTTTTTTCATAACCTGCGTTCCCCACGTCTCTCATTTTCTAGTTGTTGATTGAATTAAGTTTTCTTGAAAAAGGGAAACTTTCTCTGCCCTCCATTTTCAGTTGGTCTTAATCAGTTTTTATTTCTTTTTCTTCTTTGCCTTCACTTTCTTTAATGCCTCTGAATGAGATGAAAGCCCAGTGCAATTAGGCTTCTTATCGTTTTAATTAAGAAAGCCATTCGGCCATATCTTCCTCTGACGCCACAGCGCATAAATGGTGCAGCGTCTCTGATGCCTGAAGTAGTGTGTGTGTGTGTGTGTGTGTGTGTTTGTGTGTGTGTGTGTGTGTTTACTGCCTGTGTAAATACTGTGTATATGATGTATTGGTGTTTGTGTGGCCCAGTAACACAGTTACCAACATCTCTGTCTTGCTTGGTTTTTTTTTTTAATTACCTATTATTTTTATCAGCCAGTGTTCTCCAATCACAATTCCCACTTGTGCCACTCCCTGAACATGCTGTTCCCGCACAAGTTATCCCCTCCTTAAAGAGACAAGGTCAGAGAGTCCTGGTGAAGAACTTCAAACTCAACACAAGTATGTTGTGAGCGTTAGTTTTTGTGATTACTTAAAAGCATTATTCATTTTTGACACAAAGTGAAGGTTATAAAATTTGTCAGCCTCAGCTTGCAAACAAAGAGGCCTGCAAACACCTATCAACCCAGACAACCACAGTCAGAGACGATAGCTACAAGGCTTGGAGCAACTTATTTCTATCTTTTGATTTCCTTCCTCATCTGAAAGCAAGTGGAAGACAGAAAAGGAGAAAGTGTAACAACCCCTTTACTGCTGTTAACACCCACATCCCCCCCTTGGTTTACTCCCATCTTCCCTCCCCTCCCCGGTTATCCTGGCCTATCAGTGCAAAGCAGTGGTCTGTGAAGAAATTCCCTA
Organism: Phycodurus eques; assembly: GCF_024500275.1. NCBI lineage: Eukaryota > Metazoa > Chordata > Actinopteri > Syngnathiformes > Syngnathidae > Phycodurus > Phycodurus eques. The sequence continues at coordinate 26,622,782 of NC_084526.1, read as the reverse complement.
TATCTAAATTTACACTCTGTATCAATCTTGTTTAATAGACTGGAAAGCTTATAGCCACCGTGGCAAGCCAGCAGAGAGAGGAGCGGTGATAAATTGTCGGTGTGCAGGCGACAGCCGCCCGTGATGTATAATGAAATATTTATGATTTATCCCAGCTAATAAACTGAAATGAAGTGCATGATGTATGGGAGCAGATGGGCCCTCTATTGATGCGGAGGCATATAGGCAAGTGGAAGGAGGAGATGGGATGATAGTTGGAGAGAAGGAAACAGATGATGTGATGAGAGATGCTTTGGAGAGGTCGGAGGAAAGGATGAATGATGTGAGGAAAAAAAAAAAAAAAGAGGTGCATTTGTCGGGAACAGGAGAGTCTGATAAAGGCAGCGGCCACAACATTAAGTACACCAGGAGAATCTAAATACCCTACAGTGGTATTGTCTTGACGAGGGATGTCGGATACCACCTTTTTTTCCGACCAGTACCTGTACAGCTATCCGCTCTTGAGTACTTTCCGATACAGAGTACCGGTACAACTAGTACATTTGAAAAGTATACCTTATCAATGCACTGAATAATAGCATTCTTTTATTCTCAGTTGATAAAAGCAGGCACATTTGTAAGGTACAGTAAGTATACGCATGGAATAAGGTAATGTTGAAAGTAGTGATGGACTGAAATGAAAATTCTTGGCCAAAACTGAAAATGAGGAAATCAAGGCCGAAAACCAAAACACAGTAAGAAATGACTGCGCCAATTATTATTATGTCGAGCTGTCAATCTATAGATCTATATTGTCCGAATTTCCATATTTTTAAAATTATGTTAAGAACATTACCGCAGAACAGTTGTTGCACTATTTTATGTAATAGGATAAAAAGATTTCTGCAAACTATTCAATTGCACAACAATCATTACTCTATAATCGTAATCATTAAAAAATTATAGTTTTAGTATTTGTTATTTTAATGTTTTACTGCATCAACCTTGTAATGGCGGATGCAGTTCTGAGTTGACCTCCCCTGAACTCAAAAACTGGGATCATTCAGGTCCAGAACAGCTGATCTGAATTAGTTCAATCAAGTCTAAGTGCACTCACCTTGAGCTAAGCTCGTTCACGGCCACAACCAAAAGACATCATCAATGGAGCCGCGATGTCGATTCACCATGGAAACCAATAGAAACGTCAAGTTACTTACTTCCCATTTGGAATTTGAGGTGCTCATGCCGGTTTGTTTAGTGGTATGACAATATATTCCATTAAAAAAAATAAAACAAGTAACACTGCTGCAAAAGTGAAGGAAAGTGAAGCAATTGATGCATGAGTGGAAGTTTCAATGCATTAATTGTATTCATACTAATTTACATTTATGAATAAAGTAAATATTGATTTAATATTCAACATATTTATATTAACGCAATTTTTTTACATATTTGTGTCATTGATTTGTAGACCCAAAACAGTCTATATGAATACACAGTAAATTAAATGGGATATGAATGACGTGACCCTGACACGTCACATGTGGAAGCCAAAAAGACATCCAATTAGGCTGCACGGGTGGAGCAAACTTTTTATGCTCAAGGGCTAAATTGGATTTTGAAAGTGGACAGATGGGCCAGGTCATTTGTCGATGAAATCAAATGAAAGAGTTAAAAATGATTTACTATAATGATTGCATGTGAGTGCGAATGGTTGTCTGTTTGTATGTGCCCTGCGATTGGCTGGCAACCAGTTCAGGGTGTACCCCGCCTCCTGTCCGATGACAGCTGGGATAGGCTCCAGCACGCCCGCGACCCTAGTGAGGAGAAGCAGATCAGAAAATGGATGGATGGATAAAATAATGTCGGGTTCTTTAAAAATATTGTTTTATTTTCCATCCATCTATTTTCTGTACCAATTATCTTCACTAAGCGTCCATCTCAGCTAACACTGGGCGAGAGGTGGGGTACATCCTGAACTGGTTGCCAGCCAATCACAGGGTACATATAGACAATCATTCATACTCACATTCACACCTATTCATAATTTAGTCTTCAATTAACCTACTGTTGCCACAGTTACCTTGAAAAGGTCATTTAGTTACTTTACTGATTACTTGAGCTTAAAAGTAACTTAGTTACTTTGCTGATGACTTGATTTCAAACGTAACTATGTTAGAACAAAGTAACTTATTAGTTACTTTCAGCAGCTGCCAAGGGGCAGGAACATCACTTATCCACAGAATAAAAAAAGGAATTAGCTTAACCGTACCCATTGGTAATTTACTCCACCCAAGTTATAGAATGATGTCATCAACATGATCCAATAACTTAAATATTAGTGAAGTTGAAGCCACATTAAATCAGCAACTGCCCACATAGTACAGTAAGTAACTAAACGTAAACAAGTACACCGTTCTCAGTACACTTCTATAAAGACTCTTAACTGATGGATAGATAGATGCCGATTGTGGTCCATGAAGGCAACTGTGTATGTGTGCGTGGGTGCGTTTGTGCGCGCGTGTCCGTAAATGTGAAAGTGAATGACACACACACACACACACACACCATTACTCCCACCACAGTAATTGTGATGGGAAGTGCGAGAAAACTTTTTCACTCCCAGTGACAAGCTTAACCAGCTGTTTAACTAGCAAAGCTGTGGGTGATTGACAGGGGGAGCACTTACTACGTGACATCAGCCGTGCAGTGCGTTAAACCAGCTCACAGTCAGGACTCCAGACGAAGTTGAAAGTTCTCCCTTTTCATTGTAAATATTAAGTATTAATGAATTAGTCTACTTAGTAATAGCTAAGTAAGGTAAGTCCTTCAATGAGTCAGTCCTTACCCTCCATGACCGATTTATGACCATGCACTTTGATATGAATAATTAGCCCACAATGCATTGCACGTTTAACACGCCAGTTAAACTCTATTCTTAATGTGTAAATAAAAAAGTAAGAACAATCAAATACACCTTTTACCAAGAAAAATCACAAAACATAGTGTGGCGACCGTGAAATTGTGCATTTCTTTGCACATTTATGGTACTGCACTCTGCATTGTGTAATAAACAATCACTTCCCAATCGCTTTCCTTGATTTGTTGACAAAAAAAAAAAAAAAAAAAAAGCGGTCTCTCTGTTAAATGCTTCTGCATAGCTGGACTGCTCTTTGTTCGAAACACCAGCTGTAAAGTAGTACTTTGTGAGAGACATTGATGATGTAAATGTAACTATTGCTGGTCAGATGAAGTAACTGTAGTCTAATTACTTTCTTGAGAAAAGTAATGCGTTAGTTTGCTCTTGAATCGAAATGGTGTGTTTTTTGGAGTAACGCGTTCATTTGTAACACATTACCGGCATCACTGCACTACCATGCATGTTTTTGGAATGTGGCAGAAAACCGGAGTACCCGGAGAAAACCCAATCAAGGCAAGGCCGGATTTGATACCGGCTCCTCAGAACTGTGACGCAGATGTTCTAACCAGTCGTGCACTGTGCTGCATTGGTTGATTTTATTTACAATAAATCAATTCACCAATTATTTATTAGATACATGAATAAAAAGAATGAATAAACAACATTATTATTGTAATGTTATTAAAATACTAAAAATAAAATACTACTACCTTTTTTGACAATAAATCAATGAACCAATGTTATAACTAGATGAATAAAAAGTAAATAATTATGAATAAAAATGCAACAGTTTATCATTTATTTTCATTTTAAAATGTACTTAAGTTAACTTAAATAACCATCCATCCATTTTCTTCCACGTATCCAGAATTGAGTCGCAGCGGCAGCAGTTTAAGCAGGGAAGCTCAGAGTTCCCTCTCGTCCAGCTCTTCTAGGTGTATCCCGAGGCGCTACCAGCCCAGCCGGGAGACGTAGTCTCTCCATGGTGTCCTGGATCATCCCCTGGGCCTCTTCCTGGTGGAACGTGCCCGGAACACCTCACCAGGAAGGCGTTCGGGGGCATCCTAATAAGAGCTCATCGGGCTCCTCTCAATGCGGAGGAGCAGTGGCTCGACTCTGAGCCCCTGCCGGATTACCAAGCTTCTTACCCAATCTCTAAATGAGACCAGACACCCTGCACGGTAAGCACATTGCGGCTGCTTGTATCCGCGATCTTGTTCTTTCGGTCACGACCCACAGCTTGGGACTATAAGTGAGGGTAGGAACGTAGATCGACCAGTAAATTGGGAGCTTTACCTTTCAGCTCAGCTCCTTCTTCACCGCAACAGACTGATACAGAGTCCGCATCACTGTAAACACTGCACTGATGCACCTGTCAATCTCCTGCGCCTTTCTTCCCTCACTCCCTCCCTGACCCAGAGAGGGCACTCAACCTTTTTGTGAATGAGGACCATAGCCTCAGATTTGTAGGTGCTGATTTTCATTCCAGCCATTTCACACTCGGCTGCGAACCGTTCCAGCGAGAGTTGGAGATCACGGCTTGATGAAGCCATCAGAACCGCATCATCTGCAAAAAGCAGCGATGTGATACTGAGGCCACCAAACCAGACCCCATCTACGCCTCGGCTGTGCCTAGAAATTCTGTCCATAAAAGTAATGAACATAATCAGTGACAAAGAGCAGCCTTGGCGGAGTCTAAGCCTCACCAGAAATGAGTCCGACTTACTGCAATGCGAACCAAACTCTGACACTGGTCATACAGGGACTGAACAGCCCTTATCAAGGGTTCCGGTACTCCATACTCCCAGAGCACCAAACACAAGACCCTCCAAAGGACACCGTCGAACGCCTTCTCCAAGTCCACAAAACACATGTAGACTGGTTTGGTGAACTCCCATGCACCCTCGAGGACCCTGGGGAGCGTGAAGAGCTGGTCCACTGTTCCACACTCAGGATAAAAACCACACTGCACCTCCTGAATCTGAGGTTCAACTTCCCGATGGACCCTCCACTCCAGCACTCCAAAATAGACCTTGCTAGGGAGGCTGAATAGTGTGATTCCCTCTATAGTTGGAACGCACCCTCCAGTCCCCCTTCTTAAAAAGGGGGACCACCACCCTGGTCTGCCAATCCAGAAGCACTGTCCCCAATGTCCACACAATGTTGCAGAGGCGTGTCAGCCAAGAGAACCCCACAACATCCAAATCCTCCAGGAACTCTGGGCGGATCTCATTCACCCCCGCGGCCCTTCACAGAGGAAATAGGACAACCGGCCTCAGAGTCCACAGCGTCTGCTTCTTCATAGGAAAGCATGTCGGTGGATTTGGGGGGGAGTACTCGGCCCATCGATTCGAAACGTCCCGAGTTGAGGTCAGCAGCACCCCGTCTCCATTATACACAGTGGTGACGGTGCACTGCTTCCCCCTCATAAGACGCCGGATGGTGGACACAAATTTCCTCTAAGCCATCCGTAAGTCGTTCTTCATGGCCTCAGCGAACTCCTCCCACACCCTACTTTTTGCCTCAGCGACCACCAAAGCTGCATTCCGCTTGACCAGCTGGTACCCATCTGAGCACTGAAGTCCAATAACAAAACACCACTCGGGTTCCGAACGGGGAGGCTGTTATCGTCGTTGTCATTACCCATGTGAGTGTTGAAATCCCCCAGAAGAATGAGGCAGTCGCCAGTAGGGGCGCTCTTCAGAACCCCCTGCAAGGATTCCAAGAAGGATGGGTACTCTGAACTGCTGTTAGGTGCATAGACACAAACAACAGTCAGGACCTGTCCCCCCACCTCAAGGCAGAGGGATGCTACCCTCTCATCTACCGGGATGAACCCCACCGTAAAGGCGCCGAGCCGGGGGGGCAATCAGTATGCCCACACCTGCTCGACGCCCCGCACCGTGGGAAACTCCAGAGTGGAATGGGATAGATCAGGCTTTGGCTCATCTCAGGGTTTTCACAAAACCTGCTTGCTGGAATACTCCCCTGGACCGAAGGCGAGTCCGACTTTCGTTACAGTGACATTCAGTGCGCTGGATCGCGGCAGTTGAGTGTTAACATTTCGCCGCCGTCTCTTCCGCGTCGCTTAGCAGCAGTTTGCAATGCAGCAGTTTGCTTGCTTCTACTGGCAGAAGCAAAGCCCTGTGTGGGGGCTAAAAAAAGTGAGAGCCCTCGAAACAATGTAACTCTTGGAGGCAAAATTTCATTCAAAATACTGTGTATGTGGCGCATTTTCAAACACATAGCCACTGTTGGCTGATTTAACCATAACCCCTCTGTGTGGGAGTTGTTGTTATGTAAATTAGCCCCACTGTTACCCAAGTACAGAAAAGCTTGCATTTTCAGAAAATAAGCAGATAACAAAAGGGTTCACTTAGTTGTTTAATTTTACTCTTTGTTGGTGGGCAGGCACTGCAGAGACCCAACTATTTTTATCCTTGGAGCGTGAAAACGTAATTTATTTTTCTTTTTGGGGGGGGGGGGGGGGGGGGGGCTAGAAAGTGAAGCGTATTATTTATTAGCTGGTCCCAGTCACTTTCTGGTATCGCTGCAATGTTTGCGTGCCCCACATTGTTATCCCATTAGTAAGTTTTTCCTCAATACAGAACAATGCTGCACGGTGTCGCAGTAGTACGTGTGTGGTGTATTTTGCTGACCTCTCATTCCACCACCCAAGCTCAATCGTGACTCATTTTGCACCTCTCCCCCTCCCCTCCTCAGTCCCAGCTGTGAATGCACCACCTGTAATAAGCCAAAGGAACATCTTCCAGTAATGTCCCATTTTCTTTGCTTGCTGTCCCCTAGCCCAGCTGAGATCTTCCAAACTGTACGTGTTGTCCCCACACCTGTCCCCGATGTGTGCGTGTGTCTGCGTGTGTGTCTGTGTGTGTGTGTGGATGCAGCACTCTGAATTGGTCTTTAGGCAGGTCGAAGTGAAACGACTGTTGAACTTAAAACTTGCTTTAAGGATGTACTTTTCATTATGTACATGTTATCTGTTGCAGCATTGAGAATAGTTTTACCGAGTACGCGGTCTTCGTTTAAAATTCCAAAAACGTGTATTAGGTTCTTTGAAGACTAAATAGTCCCCAGGCAAATGGCTGTTTGCCTATATGTAATTATGTGCCCTGCGATTGGATGGCAACCAGTTCAGGGTGTACTCCACCGCTTCCTCAAAGTCAGCTAGGACAGGCTGCTGCTCACCTATGACCCTAATAAGGACAAGTGCTATAGAAAGTGGATGCATTCTGTCTGCTTGTAAATGCACTAATTATATCCTCTATTGTAACACAATAATTTGCTAATGGAGTATTTCATTCATTCACTTTCCATACTGCTTGTCCTCAGCAGGGTTGCAGGCGTGCTGGAGCCTATCCCAGTTATCTTCGGGCGAGAGGCGGCGTACACCCTGAACTGGTCGCCATCCAATCGCAGAGCACATATAAGCAAACAACCACTTGCACTCACATTCACACCTACGGGCAATTTAGGGTCTTCAATTAACCTACCGTGCATGTTTTTGGGATGTGGGAGGAAACCGGAATACCCAAGAAAACCCACGCAGGCACGGGTAGAACATGCAGACTCCACACAGGCGAGGCCGGATTTGAACCCGGATCCTCAGAACTGTGAGGCAGATGTGCTAACCAGTCGTTCACTGTGCCGCCCTAATGGAGTATTTACACCAGAATTTTACTTTTTAGGTGCTTTTTATTTTACTACTAGGTCAGGTCTGAAAATATATCCCTCAGTCTACTGTGTGTCCCATTTGTGTTGTTTATTATTGTATTGTTGTTATCTATGTCACAAATAATCAGCAAATTGGCATCTCTTCTAAAAGTGGCATGTGGTGCGTATTGTGAGCGTGTCTACCTCACAGGCCTTCCTGTTCCAGCATCTTCTCCCCTAACTTGCATTGGGTTATATCCGGGTACACCGCCTTCTTCCCACATTCAAAAAATATGCGAAATTAATTCTGAATTGCCCATAGGTGTGAATTTGAATGTGAAGGGATGCGTACCTCTTGCCCAAAGTCAGCTGGCATAGGCTCCAGCTCAACCATAACAAACAGGATATAAACAGTAGAACAAATCATGAACGAGGTAATATCCACTTTTAGAAAGAAATCTTATTAAATGTACATGTCATCTAGGGCTATCACTATTGAATCTTTTTAGAATCGATTAACCTATACATATATTGTCGAGTACAGGGACAGTGGCCAAATGTTCCAGGCGATGCAAACTGGGTTCGGGCGGCGCAAATATTAGATTAACCAATTTTTGTGGTCGATTTAGCCAAGTTAGCCAATTTTTTTTTTTTTTTTTTTTTAATTTCATCACATAGTCAAAAGCAATTTTATCCATTCATCCTTCCATTTTCTGCCAGGCTTGTCCTCATTGGTGTCACGGGTGAGCTGGAGTCCATCCCAGCTGGCTTTGGATGAGGGGCGGGGTTCACCCTGGACTGGTCTTGTGACAATCACAGGACACATGGACGAACAAACCACATCATCAGAGTCGCATTCGCACCCATGAACAATTTTGAATCTTTATAATCATTAACCTACCATGCATTTTTTTGGGGAATCTTGGGGAAAGCCAAAGTACATCAGAATCATCTTTATTTGCCAAGTATGTCCAAAAAAAACACAAGGAATTGCAATACATGTAGAAAATCCACGCAAGAACAGTGAGAACACACATTGAGATTTGAACCAGAGATCTCTCGACTGTGAGGGAGACTGTCCCCACTGTGCTGCCTTCAGGGCACTCTAGGTCATATAATTTTAACTAATGTTCATGCACCACTGTTCATTTTACGTTACTAGATTACTATTACGATTTATTTTATTGGCTATGCCATTTTATCACAACGGTCATAAATCATTCTGTATTGATTCCTGATGACTGCATGGAATCCAAATCAATGCAGACTTATTGACGTTGGCTAATTTAAATGTGTCCAAGTAATCAATATAATATTGTAATGGAACGCTATGAGTCATTCAAATGAGAGTTAATGGGGATTTACATCAATGGTCGCCATTGTTTTTCGAAACTAACCTCTATTTGTACTTTACTTGTTTGAGTAATATCAACCAAAAATCAACATTTCTGTTTCAATTATTTACCTCTTTTGGTTCATGAAGGACTTATTGGAGTGTTATGATAATATCTTTCCATTTTGTGACCTGAACATACATTAACATTCATTTGATTTGACGTACAGGTGATACAGCAGTATTTAAAGATGGTGCATATTGGATCATGGGCCGCACCAAAGTTGACATCATCAAGAGTGGCGGCTACAAGATCAGCGCCCTCGAAGTGGAGCGCCACCTCCTGGCCCATCCAGACATCATAGGTAAAAACATAAAAACAACCAGAATGCTTTTGTGAGCCTTTGTATCCAAACTATGTCACTGACAAGTGAAAGTCTGAACAATGCTCTCAACTCTGCTCACAATAAAAAATAAGCCTTGATTAGTTCCACACAGGGAAAATTCCACCTTTACAGCAACAAAGTGGACATTAGCAGCATACAACAGGAGCTTAAAATATCTTTGTCTATGTTTACAACACCGGGAGATGAGACTGAGCAAAGTCAACAGCGTCAGTGGCAAATATGCAGGAATAGATATTGTATGTAACAATGATAGTCAGCAACATTTCATGCTTCAAAGAAACAAGTAAAAAGAAATAGAAAAAAGAAAAGCAGTTGACAATGAAATAAACACCAACAGCATTATTAAATATCAGCAGTGGAGTGACAAAAATTTTTTTTTTTTTCATGTGACATCGCCACTTTCCAATGTAAAGACATCGCTGTGATCGGGGCACCAGATGATACATGGGGGCAAAAGGTCACTGCAGTGGTTCAGCTGAAGGAGGGTCAGAGTTTGACCTTGCCGGAGTTGAAGACATGGGCAAGGTATTGTTCCTTTAAACGTAATCTTTCTTTTAAGATGTGACACGTATAGTTGCAGTTCAGTAGTATGCAGTTCAGTAACCCCTTATTCTATCGCAGTTCATTTCATCGCAGATTTTTTCAAAGGTCAATGTAGTGCAATTACTCACCTGCACATCTCCGATACGGTCAGCTTTATATGCCAATTGATTTAAATGAGGCAGCAGTGACTCACAGAGAGTGAATTGGGCTAATGTCCTTAGCAGATAAAGAAACCTTACTAACCTATCCGTTTAAAACACAAGCCACCGCCAGAGTTTTATGAAATAAATTCACAAATACCAACCTTAACCTGATGAATGGCTAATGCTCTCACTCGTAACAATAACAACAGGAACAGATGCAAGTGAAGAGCAAACTTTAGCTTGATATTCTACAGCTACTGTCCTGTAGTTAAAAACATCACCGCAAATAATTCTGGGTCCTGGGTATACTTTTTGCTGACTACACTGCCGGGACCGTGAGTATGAGGAGCAGTGCAAATTTGTGTTTATGAGAGCAAAACTTGTGCGTATGAGAGTGTTTGAGTAGTGTTTATGAGAGGGTTTGGGTAGTGTTTATGAGAGCTTTTCAGTAGTTTGTGTGTGTGTGTGAAAGCATTTGAATAGTAAGTGTGAGAGTTAATCCAGAATAATGTCCCTAACGGCCCCTCATAGGCAATGTACACTACAGTACTGTAGGTCAAAACATCACAATTAATTCTGGGTACCCATAATGCTTATTTATGGGTGCCCAGAAAGTTTAGCTTGATTGATTGATTTCAGTTGTGTGTATGAGAGGTAATCCTGAATTATATCCTATCCTTGCAGGCCCCTCCTGTGTGTGTGTGTGTGTGTGTGTGTGTGTGTGTGTGTGTGTGTGTGTGTGTGTGTGTGTGTGTGCGCGTGTGTGCGCGTGCGTGCGTGCGTGTCATAGCTGTGGTCCATATGGTGGTGTGTTCAACGTTATGGCTTACTCGTCCAACTTGCTGCAATACTGCTTTTGTGCTGACCCATAAGGCTAAAACACACACACACACACACACACTTCAGCCAGGGGTGCAGCCAACGGATGGGCAGCACAAGCACACTTGCCGCCAGCCAGTGAGTTCATACTAACAGGGAGGAAGAAGGAGATAAGATGGGACATAAACAAGTAGATGGATGCTCACTCTTCAGTGCCCTGGCTGCATCTGTCAGTCTGAATCTCTGTCACACGTGCCCAGGCTTCACCATGCATGTATACACGCACGAGCACATGCACACTGCCCCAAAGAAGTTGGCAACACAAGCTAACGCCATTACAGATGTGTAGGCATGCGCATGTACCCAGTGACACTTTGCTCAGACGTGCTGAGAGCGCAGTGTGTGAGTCATTCTTTTCACTTGCAGCACAACACAACACAACATGTCGCACATGCACACAAAGTAGGTTAAGAGATAATAGAAAAGCTCCAGGCTCCAACTTGACTCAACATAACAACCATGCACTGAATACTTACACTTATATACACTTTTAATTAGCCGAGCCTACTGTTTTGCCTTTGACTTTTATTTATTTTTGGGGGTTTTGTTTTATAATTTCATAACGATTATATTGTTTTGTTGGGAGGGACTTGTCTGTGTCTGGAAGGTAAATTTGGGTTATTAGTGAGGAAAGCTACAGCGAGGGATGAAGGACATTTCTTATCTCAATTACTCTGCCACAGGCCTCGCCTTTGTTGTGCAATTGTTTTCTATTCTTGTTGTCTTTGTTGTTGCATTTGTGCGCACACAATTATTGACACCGGTGTGCACGCGCCACTCTTGTGTGTTGCCATCCTGAGCCTGTGTGTGTTTGTTTTTGTGCATCTCCTCTCGGCAGTGAGCAGTAAACAAGTGCATTAACGTCCGTGTGTATTGACGATGTCTTTGCAGAGAGCACATGGCGCCCTACACCATCCCCACAGGCCTGCTTCTAGTGGACGAGATACCAAGGAACCAAATGGGCAAGGTCAACAAGAAGGACCTCCTCAGACTATTTTTCCCATGAAGGCACCACAATCAACTGTATGACATATTTTACATGTACTATATGTTTATACCTCACAGCACGAGAACATGGCCTCCTCTAATGAGGTATGTTGGCTTAAAAAAAAAAGAGGTAACTTTTGTAACCTTTTTTTCTGTACTTTGCCTTTAGCCCAAAGGCTCCAGCTCACCTGCGACCCTAATGAGGACTGTAAAATTGATGCATTCTCATTAAATGAGAGCATGTTGCAAATAAAAAGTCCCTTCCACCTAACTGTTGTACTGTATATGCAGTAAACGGATTGCTGAAGAGGTCAAATGTGTGCTTGTGATTACAAGTTCATGCTAAATTGCAAACTTGAATAGCAAGCTGGAAAAATCACAGCTTTCCAAATCAAATGAAGCAAGACTGAAGACCTTTCAAATGAAACCTTGCCCTTACTTACCGTAATTTCTCATGTATAATGCGCAACCCCGAAGTTGACCTCAAAATTCTGGAAAACCCTTCAACCTATGTATAATGCATTTTTACAATCCATGATTTTGCTTCTACCCATACGATCAAAACATGAAGTATTATCTGTATTTTGTCCGTTTTTTCAAAGAATTATTCTGAAGTTAAGCACTTTATTTGAACACTTACTTTTTTATGTACTTGCTCTTACTTTGAAATTCACAGCCCTACTTTTATTTAGTAAATGAGAAAGCACACAGTTGTGCTCATATGTTTGATTAACCAGGCAGAATTTGTAAAAAAATGTCTTTTAAGAAAACATGAAGGACCAGGCGAAACACATTTAATTTTATTTTAATGGGATAATTGAAGACTCTAAATTGCTTATAGTTGTGAATGTGAGTGCAAATGGTTGTTTGTTTCTATGTGCCCTGCGATTGGCTGGCAACCAGTTCAGGGAGTACCCTGCCTCCTGCCCGATGACAGCTGGGATAGGCTCCAGCACGCCCGCGACCCTAGTGAGGAGAAGCGGCTCAGAAAATGGATGGATGAATGTTTTATACAAGTGTGCGTGTATGTGTGTGTGTGTGTGTGTGTGTGTGTGTGTGCGCGCGCACGCACACAGCTGTGGTGACGCAGGTGCGACGAAAGCCTTGAGGCAGATTCTTCAGCACCCACAGCTGGATGCCCAACACTTCATCTCAACTCTTGCACTGCAGGCTCTTCTCACCTCTCATCCTTTCTCATCTCAATTTCCCAAACACTTGGCCTCCTCCGTCTTCTTCACGACTCCGAACAGATTGTAGGGGGCCCGACTTGACTTAAGATGCCTTTTTGAGTGAGCCCTGGTGTGCGAAGGCACCAAAGAAAAGACACAGAGGAGTTATGAGAAGGCGCGACGATCAGAAATATTGGCAGAAGAAAGGGGGATGAAAGACGATCCAGTCAAGATAAACATACCTAACGAACAGTCAGAAAATTCCAAGATGGAAAGACATACAAGTGCAACCATCACTTGGAACAAGCTCCTGTCTACACACATGCACACACACACACACACTGGTCTGGCCTCAGCCACCAGAGACCTGATTAAGAGAGCAGAGCTATCGATCTGTGGGCTGGCAGACTAGGATGGATGAGCAAACAGGAGCACCAGAGGACGGCGTCCGTGCCCCCAAATCCCACCCCGCTGCCCCACCCAACCACCCACGCTGCAGCTGGAAGTGAGCCAGGGCCACAGGCAGCAAGGCATCGCCTTTCACGTTTAGGAGCATTATAGCCGTGTGTGTTGTGTGTGTGGAGGGGGGGGGGGGGCTATGCTCAGGACCTGTTACAATGTTCACATTGAGGAGGGGAGCCTGTTTATTCCCTTGACTGAAGCTTGATCGAGTACTCGTGCCCTTGAACTATACTCCACCTCACACACACACACACACACACACACACACACACCTCTTCCTGTGTTTGCTGGTGGATGGTGGAAGATGTTGTCTGCAGATGGCTGCTTATTGGACCCCAGGGTCCAAGAGGATGGCTTATGGGGGACACGCACAGAGTTTGGTCACATGCGGGTGGTGTTATACATAAATAGCTCACATTGAGATGTTTTGGTGCTCCTTTGCCAATATTCTGCTTTTTATAGCAGTGTGCCTGTGTGCTGATTTTATGAGGGACACATTAGGCCTGAACAGAAAACCTGCTGGCTTCACAAATGCGCCAAAAATGGAAACAGCATTACATTTACAAATGGTATTTTGTTGTTCACAGTGTTTAAATGACACTTCCTTGGATCCCTGAGTGGACTCATCTGTTGCGGCCATTTTTCCAAATTCATATTGGTTAAGACAAATCTGCTGACACAAACATATGCACAACAGTTAACATGTTATCCTTTAAATAGGCTTCAAATATATTGTCTATTGTCTTACACACACACAAAAACATGAAAGCATGTGCAGGAAACATAGTATTTTCATGAGAGAAAAATAAATTAAGCACTATATTATGTTCCTCACTGGTTCATCCGATAGTGTGTCATTGAGCAGACTGCAGGGACTTGTACACATAATTATAATTTTTTTGATTATCTTTAAAACTGTTGAGCCTATTATTTATTTTCATTTTTTAACATATTTTATTCAGTGGTGCCATAGTGAACGGCTGGTTAGCACCTCTGCCTCAAGAGTTCTGAGATTCAGAGTTTGTTTTCTCCTGATACTCTGACTTCATCTCATATTCAGAAATATATGATAAGTTAATTAAAGACTGAATTGTGTTCTAAATTCTTCACTGTGTGGGATTTCAACATTTCCTGTTGTAATACAATTCTGCATTTTACGTACGGTAACATTGCCGCTGTCAATGTTTCACATGGTCCGTATTTATTATTATTATAGCTCTCAAAATTAAAAACATTAGAAAAGTTATTTTCTTATTTAACTGCTTTTTGAGGCCAGTGAGATGTGCGCTTTAGAATTTGTCTTAGAGACACAATGCTCGCTATAGACTGAAGACCGTCAGAGAGGTACTGATTTAACAACGTTTATTGTCGTGGTCGTCATTTGCAATGGTGTAGCACTGCACTGCATCATGCTGAGAGCTGTGCTGCATTTCCCTCACTAATGTGTAAAGTATTGAGAAACACTACTCTGGATGATTCAGTGCAGTTTTTCAGCACGGCACCTAATTTAGTGCATTGTTTTACTTTGTGGCTGAAGGCAATGGGCTGCAAAAATCTGTCATGAAGTTGCTCGCATCACTCCTCTTCAAACACAGACTAACAAACAACACAAAGAAAAGCCTCTGGATTCACAGCAGAGCACCCACATCCTGCTGACCCATTATATACCACACACACACACAAAGAAACAGTCAAAACACATGCACACTTTTGACATTCACAAAAGGCTCTATTCCTGCAGCTACTTGACCACAAGGGGTTTTATGTTTGGAGGTGTGTATAGGATGAGGAGGAGGGATGAGAGCATGACAAGCCTCAGGGACACTCACAGTTTGTATATACACAAATCGTGAAGCCAGACCCCCAGCACGCCTGTGTGGGTGCCTGGTAGATGCTTGTAGGTGGCCTCTTGTTGTTTACACGCTGCTCATGTTTATTCTAAAGCTGCATTCACATCGCTGGCTCAGCCTCGTGCTCTCTCTCTCTCTCTCTCTATATATATATATATATATATATATATATATATATATATTTCCTCCTCCACCGCTGTTGACCTTTTCCCACTCCAGTCTTGTGAACTTTCAATCTCTGACTCATTGCTCTGCATACACTTCTTTTAGGACAACTGTAACCCTACCATCAAATGAGACCCAGTACAAGAAGTGTAAAAACAATTCTGCCTTACCAAAGATAATCATGCTCGGTTTTGATGGACTTTCTTCAGTTTAAATGAATTGTACCTTCTGGCTGGAAATGACAAGAAAGTGAGGGGGGGGAAATTGCGAGGTGTTGTGTTAAGCAATATTAATTTAAAAACACACTCTGGAGAACCCACATAAGCACAGAGAGAACACACAAACTCCACACAGGAAAGCCAGAGCTGAGATTCAAACACTTAACCTCAAAAGTAAGAGGCAGGCATGCAAACCACTATTCAGCATGCTGCCCGGGACATTTTTAATTTCTGTACTGCCTATCCTCACGAGGCTATGAATAATTAAAATGTAAAAAAATATTTTAATATTTGTTCATCTCTCATAACATGACACCTTATGGAATTTTGCCACTGTGTCATTTATGTCACGGTTAGGTGAGGAAGGCAAGGCAAAAACGTGGAGGACCCAAGTGCAGGGATGCAGGGAGGCAAGGCGGGATTGCAGGAGTCTTAAAAAAATATATTTAATTTTAAAAAAAAAAGGCGAACATGGAAAAACCAAACACGACAAAGTCCCCCAACTGATAACCAAAGTAACAAAGAAACACTTGAATAAACCTATAATAAAACATAACTGGTGAAATGATTGAGCGACAGCTGGCGACTATGATGTGGCACAGACAGAGACAACGACACCTGGAAATGAACCGACAAGAACGGAAGGAAACCAGGGAACTAAATACAGACAGATGGACGAGACAACGAGGAACACCTGGACAAGACACGAGTGGCTGGAGGGAGCTGATTGGTCGACACAAGGTAGAAGGTTGACGAGAACAGATGGACACAATAACGAAATGAGCACACGACATGAACAACATGGAACGCAGTAAAACATTAAAAACAAAACTAACCACAACCCAAACCAAAACACAGAGCATGACAATTTACATCTCAAAATGTGGGCAGGGTACAGTAGTTGTGAGTGTGTGTACATGTGTGTGTGTGTACATGAGAGGGGTGTGTTTTCTGTTATTAGTACTAGTAGGTAAGTACATTTTATTTACATAGCACCTTTCCCAGACAGGGCTTACAACGTGTTTCACATAGTTCAAATATTTTCATATATATGTAAAACAGACAATCGCAACATTTTACAGTAAATCCATCATCAACCATTCGCACTCATATTGACATGAAGGAAAATAGTTTGCAAATACCCTAACATGCATGTTTTTGAAATGGAGGAAGCTGGCGCACCAGAAAAACAACACAAATCAATCAAATCCAAATAAATGCTGAATCAAAACAATCTCGTCTTACCGGAATGTCTGCCAAAACAAATGTGTTTTCTCAAAAATGTCCACTGAAAAGGCAACGCTTAGCTCAAAAGGCAGAGCATTCATTCCACATTTATAGGCCAAATTAACGAACTGTGAGACTACCACCTTTAAAAGTCGTCTTTTCTAGTTGTGCTGTGAGTAGTAGTACACCTATAGTACACCTACAACACTGGAGAAATACACTCCACAACAGTCTATTGTTGAATGAATCCCACTCTGAAAATGTCAAAAATTGAGGACTGTTTTCGTTGTAGGCTCATTTTTTAGTTACAGTTCTTGTTTTGGATCCCATTAGAATATGAAGGCCGATGTTTTTCTTTTCTTCCACTCATCTTTGATTCAGTATGGAGAGAAAAGGACAGCATTAAAGCACCACTTTTTCACAGTTGAACAGTCCCAAAAAACAGAGAATCAATAGTGGATTTTATCACGCGTGAGCTCTCATAAGTTGGCCTACTCCACAATGGAGAGACAAGGTCACGAGAGAATAAATAGTAGGCAGACTCGCTCGTGATCGATCATTGTGGACAAGCGACTGCACCCAAGAGCAGGCCGCCTGACAAGATCATTAATAAGAGCTGCTGGGAGAGTGATCGATCAGCTCGATGAATGATCAGAGGCACATATTCTATAAAACACCTGGATGTCCAGCCATGTCTTTTTTGAAGAGAGGCTTGCAGCTTACAAAAGCAAAATCTGGAATTCTAAAGCGATCCAATTCTCCTCCTCAAAATGGACTGTGCGGCAGCATGTGTAATTTGGTGCAAGTGGTGCGTTGGATGCAGCGTAATTGAAGGTAGACGAGGGGAAATTGGCAGGGGTCGAGAAGTCGCCTCGCTCAAGTGTAATGGAGGTATTTATTATCGACGCTCAGCGCTCACAATTCCACTGAGCTCAACAGTGGGGAGTCCATTTCAACAATGAGCTGCCGCCTCCTTCTTCTTATCTGACCTGATCTCGTATGTGTCTTGCAGCCTTTCACATCAGACCACCCCCGCACGCACAAATATATCTTACTCAGCATCTCATCTAGATTCCTAATCTTTTCACTTAGAGGGAGAATGACTTGAGAAGGACTGTACTCTCCTCGCGTGGCTGCGTGTATCAATATCTGCCCATTGATCTGAGCCTCGCCTCTCCTCCTCCATTTGTGCACATATAGATTGGTTTTCCCAGCAGGTATCTGTGCCTACAATCTGGCTGATGGACGGCGTGTGTGTGTGTGGCGGGGGGGCTGTATTGAACCACAGCATTACACGTGCCACTGCAATGAGTTAGATCACTGAGCAAAAACGGCTACAAAATTGTGACACACAAACAAAGATGAGTTTTGTAGCAATGCAGTGAAACGTTTTGGACATTTGAATTGTCAGGAATAAACAAACCATACAACAATTAAACCGAAAGATACCAAAAGAAGTGAAAAAGTGGACCAATGAAGCAAAGAAAAAACTTCAAAACTGTTTAGACTGCACAGACTGGAGTGTCTTTGAAAATTCAGCTGGCAGCCTGGATGAATATACGGACACTGTCACATCCTACATCAGTTTCTGTGAAGATGTGTGTGTACCAACAAAGTCATTTCGCACATACAATAACAACAAGCCGTGGTTCACTGCCAAATTTGAGCAACTTCGCCAAACTAAAGAGGACGCACATCGAAGTGGGGACAGGGCCCCGCATAATTGGACTAGAAACCAGCTGACTAAAGAAAATAACAATGCAAAAAGAAACTATGCAGCAAAGTTGGAAAAACACTTTAGCGCTAACGACTCTAAATCAGTCTGGCATGCATTACAATAGCTAACCAATTACAAGCGACGATCCCCCCCCCCAAGCTGAGAACAATAGTAGACTAGCCAACGACTTAAACAGCTTCGACTGCAGATTCGAAAAGGACACTTTCACACCCCACACCCACCCAACCGCACCACCGACCACAATCACACCTCTGACTTCTGCATTGACCATCCACGAACAGGATGTGAGACGCATCTTCAAACAACAAAAGATTAACAAAGCGGCAGGCCCAGACCATGTGTCGCCATCCTGCCTCAAAGTCTGCGCGGACCAGCTCGCTCCAGTCTTCACATAGATCTCTGGAACTGTGCAAAATACCATCCTGTTTCAAACGCTCCACCATCATCCCAGTCCCCAAGAAACCTGCAATCTCGGGTCTGATTGACTACAGGTTTATCGCCCTGACGCCTGTGAAATCCTTTGAACGCCTTGTGCTGGACCACCTCAAGAGCGTCACAGGTCCCCCGCTGGACCCCCTGCAGTTTGCCTACCGAGCGAACAGGTCTGCGGATGATGCAGTCAACATGGGACTGCACTTCATCCTAGAACACCTCAACAGCGCGGGGACCTACGCGAGGATCCTGTTCGTGGACTTCAGCTCAGCGTTCAACACCATCATCCCTGAACTCCTTTCCTCCAAGCTTCTCCAGCTCAGCGTCTCACCTGCCATCTGCCAGTGGATTTACAGCTTCCTGACGGGCAGCACGCAGCAGGTGAGGCTGGGGAAGGCCACCTCATCCACACGCAGCAGCGTGCAAAATCCTCTCGGACACTCCGCATCCCGGTCACCAGCTCTTCCAGCTCCTTCCCTCAGGTAGGCGCTACCGAACAATGCAAACTAAAACTAGAAGACATTCCAACAGCTTCTTCCCTCTTGCCATCAACTTCTGAAACAGCTAACTTACAATTCCATTGCAACATGATCTGTTGTCGTACTCCGACTACTGGAGACAAATCCCTTGTGTGTTTTTTGACATGCTTGGCAAAATAAAGATGATTCTGATTCTGATTCTGAAATACTCACATTTGTGGAGTATGTTTTGACAGCTTGCAATAGTAAAGAGGTGCATAATTGCTGACTTAACTCCATTTGAGAGGATTCTAACTAAATACAATCTATACATGCCAGATAATGAATGTGTGCGTTAAGCTTCAGATAAACCTTTATGGAGCTGATACTTACACCTAACTGGAATTTCTGGATCTTGGAACTTTTGGTCTATTTTCTCTCTTGAGTTAGGTGTTTTAGCTAAATTGTAGCTAAACGACAATCGCAAAATATGCATGCGGTTCAGCACTACTAAGTAACCATTAATGGCCTTCTCTAAAAAAAAAAACACACTATCAGAAGCATGCGAATGCAAGCTGTAGTTCTTTTTCTATGTACTGCCATGTCCGTCTAATAGGCCCAAGGCCTTCCAAATTAGTAGTGTTGGCTGAGGTAACTTAAACTATATTACAAATGGTACTGTTTCTTTAACCAATGAGATTTCAAATTCGCCTCAGCTGTCCAGCTCGCCGGCCTAATATAATGTCAGCATTCCCCGCCCCTTCTTATTGGTTAGTTTGACGAGCAAAACACATCTGCAGCGATATGCCCACATTAAGTACATTAAACTATTAGCATCTGTGGTGAGAACGATGTATTTTATTTCCATTTTTATATTTCTGTCATGTTATTAGATAAATATTGATTGTGAAGAGTTCCAGATGCAAGTGGCACAGTTGTGTGCTGTTATATTGTGTTTGTGTATATTATTGATTATTTCTATAATTGCGATGTGGTAGTGGTGGATTAATTTTGGTAGGTACCCACTGCAAAGGTACCATATGCAATGTAAATATCAATAATAAACATATACAGTATTGTTAAATTGATACATTAATTGTGCATACTTTCCTGTGTCATTACTATCTGTCGGTTCACTTGTTTTTCCGTTCTCTCCTGTGTCTGCAGTGCTCCTTTTACCTTGTATCAGCTCTTCCCACCCCTCGTGTCCTGCTCACCTGTATATCATCGTGTCTGAATGTATTAATTTTAGCTCCTTACTTTTTTCAACTCTTGACAAATCCTTGTCGTGGCTTGTGTGGTCTCTGTGAGCACAGGTTAGTCTCTTTTTTTCTACGTTGTGTTTGATTTAGCAGTTCTGGATTTTTGTCATGAGTGAGTTACATTTTTGGAAATAAAGACCTTTGAGGGTTTCTTATTTGCCAAATGGGTATGTTTTGGGAATGACACACAAACAAGGCTGCAAGACATTGTGTTAAGGACTGTGCTAAGGCTATTTTCTATATCTAATTTCAGTCAAGTTAATTTGTATTGTAAACTAAGTTTTGGAGACAAATGTTGACTGTGCGAATGTGATTCTCTTTTGATTACAGATGCTGCTGATCACTTCTACATTATGTTATTGCTGAACAATAACCTGAGAAGTATTTACGTGCATATTAGTTTTTCAAAAAATTTAAATGCCTTTGATTGGAAGTAACCAGGGTCATTTAAGATAGCAATAGATGTGTATATATAGCCAGAAAATTCAACAAATATTTCACCCAAACTCCAACCACCATATGAATAATTTTGCTGTAGGTGCTTGTGTTTAGTGCAAAGCAACACTTCATCATTTTACACCAAATAAGTATATGTCATGTTTTACCGTACCTGAAGAGCATCATCATCATCTGTCATCCATCCGTCCATCCATTTTCTTTACCGCTTTCTCCTCACTAGGGTCGCGGGCTGCTGGAGCCTATCCCAGCTATCTTCGGGCGGGAGGCGGGGTACACCCTGAACCAGTCAGCAGCCAATCGCAGGGCACAAACAACCATTCGCACTCACATTCACACCTACGGGCACTTTAGAGTGCTCAATCAACCTACCATACATGTTTTTGGGATGTGGGAGGAAACCGGAGTGCCCCGAGAAAACCCACCCAGGCACGGGAAGAACATGCAAACTCCACACAGGCGGGGGCGGGGTTTGAACCCCGGTCCCCAAAACTGTGAGGCAGATGTGCTAACCAGTCTTTCACCGTGCCAGCCATCATCTTTCAGTACAGTGTAAATATGTTGTTCTAAGAAACTTCAAATTATGTCAAGTGTCCTCTAAAAATAACACAAATATGTTTTGCTGCTGTGTTTATTGTTACTATGCCAAGGCATAAACCTATTGGATACAGCTCACGCAGCCAATAAAAAGTATTGCTTGTGTGTGTACATCTACAGGTGCGTGTCGTGTGTGTGTGTGTGTGTGTGTGTAAGTGTGTATGTGTGCATTTGGTGAAGTGGTTTTGATGTGTGGATGCATTTGTCTGTATGTGTCTGTGCTGTTGCCTTCAGTGGCCAACCATAAATCAGAGGCCCCCAGGCCGGGGGATTGCCCGGCTCGTGGCTCCATGTGTAATTACAAAGCTGACATTTAAACAGCAGCAGCCATATTTCACTCTCCGCGTTGGATGCACAGTGGTCTACGGGCGGAGTAAAAGTTTTCCACTGATGAAAAAAAGGGATGGAAGGAGGAGGAAGGAAAAAATCAATAGGAAATAGAATGCATTCTAATGCCTTGTTAATGGACCCGCATATTAATTATTCAAGTGTGGCCATTTTGACTGCTCATTAAAGTGGCAGCTGCGAGGAGAAATGTGCTGCATTATCCTCCATGTAGTGCTCACACTTTCATCTTTTTGTACAACTGCATGTACAAAACAAGTCAACTAACGCTGTTAGTTGATTTGATTACATTCATTCATGTATAGTTGTTGCTACAACACCACACTCACGTTAACTTAACTTTTTACTTGACATTATTTCAACAACAGCTACGGATTTATTTTTGTATTTTAAAGTCTTAGCTGACTTTTGGGCTGAAGGGGGGCACACCTTGGACTGGTCGCCAGCCAATCGCAGGGCACATATTGATAAACAACCATCCACCCATCCATTTTCAACTTATTATTACCACTTATCCTGGTTAGGGTCACAGGGGCCTATCCCAACTGACTTCGGCCGAAAAGCGGACTATACCCTTCACTGGTCGCCAGTCAGTCGCAGGGCACATATAGACACTGACAATCATTCGCACTGTCACTGAGTGGGAACTGAACCCACGCTGCCCGCATCAAAGGCAGGCGAGTGTACCACTACACCATCAGTGACTGATAAACAACCATTCACTCATATTGACGAAGACCATCCATCCATCCATCCATCCATCCATCCATCCATTTTCTGAGCCGCTTCTCCTCACTAGGGTCGCGGGCATGCTGGAGCCTATCCCAGCTGTCATCGGGCAGGAGGCGGGGTACACCCTGAACTGGTTGCCAGCCAATCCCAGGGCACATACAAACAGACAGACAACCATCCGCACTCACATGCACACCTACGGGCAATTTAGAGTATCCAATTTATGCATGTTTTTGGGATGTGGGAGGAAACCGGAGTGCCCGGAGAAAACCCACGCAGGCACGGGGAGAACATGCAAACTCCACACAGGCGGGGACGGGGATTGAACCCGGGTCCTCAGAACTGTGAGGCTGACGCTCTAACCAGTCGTCCACCGTGCCGCCTCACGAAGACCAATTTAGAGTATTCAATGAACTTAACATGCATGTAAATGTGTGAAATGTTGGAGGAGGCCAGATGGAGTAGGCTACCCAGAGAAAGCACTTGTACACATTTAAAAGTGTAAAATTAAAAAAAAAAAAAAAAATTGGAAACTTGTGGGGGCGGGTAGTGGCGTTTCCATTTCAAAGCAAGTAAATCACAAATTACTATTAAATCGAAATTAACGCTAAAACAAAAGATGGTATATTTTTAATCAGATTTGCCATTTTGCAAACTTTTTAGACTAAAATTAGTATTCAAGACATTTACTCAGCAGTATCTCATGATAGCCGTTGAAAGTAGGCAAGGCCAGTGGGTTAACCATAGTTTGGAGGTTACATGCATTGGTAGGATGAGTGTGGTCATTAAAAACGGAGGGGAGGTAAAACAGTGATTAAGGGGTGAAAATTCAAAGTCCTCCTCTTCTTCTTGGTGTCACTCGGCACCTGCTGACTGTTCAAACGAGCGGCCGCATGACTGGATTCCTAATGGCACTGAAGTAGCCATCGCCACGAATGGCTCTTTGTTGATTTATTTCTCCATTTACAGCACCGCCACCACTGCTCCTCCTTTTTCTTTCTCAGCGTTACCAGTCAAGCACTCCATTTCTCTCTTTGTCGCATCGACACATAGTGAGAGCGTCTTCTCCTCAGCACCGTGCCGGTGGCAGGGAACATCTGTCTCGAGGTCCCCCTGCCACACAGTGTTAGAGTCAGGGTGGGTCACTCACTCGAGCGGCCTGTCGGGGAGGGCCTGTGGGCAGAACGGGGCTGGACCGGCTGCACACACGAGCGCGTCCATGCGGAAACGTGTCCCCGGGTCCATCCTGCTTGTCTGTCTCGTGCCATTTGTAGCCGCGCACTTGGTTTTGTACGACATTTTGCAGACGGTTTCTTTGTAGGTCAGAGGGCACAGTAGCAGCAAAAAAAAACAAAAGGCTGCCTCTCGCTGACCTCTCATTCTCTGTGTGTCCTCGATGCTTGTCTTTCTCTCTGACTTTCTGGAATGTCCATTTGCTATGTGCACAACGCTGTGTGTGTGTGCGTGCATGCGTGCGTGTGTCTCTGATCCTTGCAGCAGTGCATAACTATTGCAATCACGCATTACTGTCCACTGCCAGTGTTTGGCCAGCTTTAATCTTCTTACTTTTAGACTGTTTAAATTGTCTCAGTTTAGTTAAGTTCTTATTTACCAACGCAAAGTGGAATGCTATCAGAGGCAGCAGGCAGTAGTCTATAAGTCACAGCGGACAACTCCTTTATGCAGCCACAACCCAGATAAAGTGGGAATAGGAAGGGATTTAGTTGTTAGTCAAATAGTGGATTGGTAGTGAAATATATGTCGACAATCAGGTGCATTTAAATTTGTATCTATTTTCTGCATCCTTTTACAATTTCCTGACTTTATTTCACCTTCAATTTTATATTGTCTCTGTCCAGTTCTGCCTCTCTCTCCACCTCTCTATTTTAATACCTCAAGCTTTTCCTTTCGCTTCATATCCATCCATCTCGCTGTCTGGCCTTTTCTGAAGCTGGAGTATCTATCATCCGTATAGCAGGATGTTTGTAAGCCATGCTGCGTGTGATAGATGAACGAGTCGCTGATGTGCAGCTACCTGCAGAGACAAAGCAGAAAGCTATTTAGTAGCAGAGCACGACACATTGCTTTTCTTTTATTGTTTTCAAACTGCATGGATGTGTGTGTGTGTGTGTGTGTGTGTGTGTGTGTGTGTGTGTGTGTGTGTGTGTGTGTGTGTGTGTGTGTGTGTGTGTGTGTGTGTGCGTGTGGTAGGGGTGTTCAGAAGGAGGTTTTTGAGGTAGAGGAAAGAAAGAGAGGAGGAAAAACAACAACAGATGCTTTTTGGCTGTTCAGCAACATGCAGCAACTGTACACAAGATGAGCTAAAATCTATCTACAGTGTATCACATCGTTGTTGTTGACAAATCAATGGCTCTGACAGTGATGACTGTGTGTGTTACAGTAAAGCACTCAGACTGTCTCCCAGCCTGCCTGCTGTGGAGACTTCAGCAAGGGAGCACTTGAGGCAAGAATACTCTGAGGCGTGAGGGGTGTGTGAGCGTGTGCGTGTAACTGTGTGTGTGTGTGTGTGTGTGTGTGTGTGAGACAGAAACAGAGTGACTATTTATACTATGTGTACTATGTATTCTTATGAGGGGCCGTTAGGGACATTATTCAGGATTAGCTCTCACACTTACTATTCAAACTGTCTCTCTCTCTCGCTCTCTCTCTCTCTCTCTCTCTCTCTCTCTCTCGCTCTCTCTCTCTCACACACACACACACACACACACTACTAAAAGGCTCTCATAAATACGAGTCAAACACACATGAACACTTGTCAAATGCTCTTATAAACACTAGTCTAACACTTTCATACACACAACTGAAAAGTCTTGCTCTCATAAAACTCACGCGTGTCACTATCGCTCTCACATGCATGTCAAACATGTTCACGTACGCATGTCACTGACGCACACGTACGCATGTCAATAACATAACCACACTCATGCAAGAATACTGTCAATCTTAATTTTGTTACATACTTGTACATATATTATATATATATTATACATCCTAATGTATATACAGTGTGTCATACACTTGTTGATTATTGTGTTACAATAGCGCTTTTCCTCATTGATCAACATTAATATTGTTGCTTTTAATTTGTAAGTTCTGTAGGCTATGACGCTGTGGTTGGCCAATTAGAAGCCGTGTCGTGTATGACGCAGGGCAAGGCTTGTCTACCCAGATCTAGATGCCATTAACTGAATGCGGATGCCGCCAAATAAATGTGCCTTTTGGGGGCGCAAATGCGCAATGGACGTGCGTGACCATTGAGTTTATATTCTAGAGATTCAAGGAATTTTATGGTCATGTCAACCAGTGTTCCCACAGTAACCTTGAAAAAGTAACCTCGTTACTTTATTGATTACTTGATTTCAAAAGTAACTAAGTTAATTACAAGTAACTTTTAACTTACTTTCATCAGCTGTCAAGTGGCAGGAATATCACTTATCCACAGTACAAAAAGAGCATTAGCTTAACCATACCCATTACTTGGTAATATACGCAGCACAGGTTACAGAATGACATCATCAACATGAACCACTAACGTAAATATTAGTATAGTTGAAGCCACTGTAACGAATACCCCCTATAAAATACATTTGTCGATGGCACCCCCAAGAGCTAATGACCTTTTCATTCCTGCCTCCTGACCCTCGGCCAGCCGATAAGTTTTTGCAGGACACAGGAAACCTGGTCTATCTCAATTGAGCCCATAAACTGGTTAAAAGTCATCCTCCCAGCCATTTTAATGTTTCCCCCAACA
This sequence comes from Phycodurus eques, assembly GCF_024500275.1. Taxonomy (NCBI): domain Eukaryota; kingdom Metazoa; phylum Chordata; class Actinopteri; order Syngnathiformes; family Syngnathidae; genus Phycodurus; species Phycodurus eques. The sequence goes on along the minus strand of NC_084526.1, from coordinate 26,596,037 downwards.
AAGACCTTTTTCTGCGGACTTGACTCAATGACCAAGAATATTGGAAACCCCCTGATTAAATTTGACAGTTCGGAATAATTGACGACAATGGATTTATTAGTTAGACAGGCCCCAAAGGATTTATTAGTCACCGACCTTTGCATGAACTTAACAAAGGAATTACAATGGACTCTCTGGGATCATTGGTGGAGTACGGGCGACGCCCGCTGGCGCTTAAGAGTCACTGCAAGCTGAATGTTCCTAACTACAGATTTAGCGTGTTAAATGTCTGTTTACGAACCCTGCATGCTCCAAGTGTATATTGTGATACCAATGTCACCATTGTCACCAATGACACGGGTTGCTGTGGATCAATTGGTAGAACGATTCATCCATTGACCAAAGGGTCGCCAGTTCGAATCCCGGGTCCAACTGTCCGCATGTCGAAGTGTCCTTGGGCAAGACACTGAACCCTAATTGCTCCTAGTGGGTGTGGCAGCAGCCGCCCATTGGTGTGTGAATGGGTGAATGTGAGGCTTTGTAAAGCGCTTTGGGCACTGTGATGGTGTAGATAAAGCTCTATATAAGTGCAGACCATTTACCATTTATTTTCTTATACACGTCTGTTGTTAAATCTGTTTGGAAAAAATAATATGATTGTGTTTTACCTCAGACGACACGAAATGTTACATCACTGACACTGAAATGTGACAACGAACTCTTTGCCACCAAACAAGGTTGAAACACACATTGCATATGTTAACCATGGTGTGTGAGACAATGCAAAAGATGGGAATTAATTTTCTTAATTGAGATACATTGGGTTGTAGCCCATAGATAAATTTATGGTGAAATTAAATATCAGAGGTGTGGTCTGTTCTCCCGCTCAGGTCTTTTGGACAACTCCCTCGAAGTACAAAAGACCGAGTCCTTTTGTCTTTCTCAGAATCAGAATCAGAATCAGAATCATCTTTATTTGCCAAGTATGTCCAAAACACACAAGGAATTTGTCTCCGGTAGTTGGAGCCGCTCCAGTACAACAGACAGTCAATTTACAGAACACTTTGGAGACAGAAAGACATTGACAAAAAACAATTGTGCAAAAAGATGCAGAGTCCTCTAGCACTTAGGGCAGTTCGAATGACTAATATTCCGATAGTCCGGTGCAATGACCATAGTGCAAAGGGCGCTGAGACTTCAAGGAGTGTATGCGGTTTAAAGTGACGAGTAGTGCGATCATCTGGGACAATGTTGGTTGTGCAAATGTTACAGATACTCCTCAATCAGTGTGCAAAGGGGGCAGATGCTACTCTGGCATGAGTGGCCAGTATATGCAAATAGTGCAGCATGGCGAGACAACTACAGTGAGTGCACGAGTAATACATAATTGGCCCCACAGAAATGTGACAACGAACTCAAGTCAAAAACTGCCAGCTTATTGTAATGAAATTATAGGTTAGGTGTTTAAGAAGTTGATCGCAAGAGGGAAGAAGCTGTTGGAACGTCTACTAGTTCTAGTTTGCGTTGATCGGTAGCGCCTACCTGAGGGAAGGAGCTGGAAGAGCTGGTGACCGGGGTGCAGACGGTCCGAGAGGATTTTGCACGCCCTTGTCTTAGTTCTGGCAGCGTGCAAGTCCTCAATGGTGGGTAGGAGGGTACCGACAATCCTTTCAGCAGTTTTGATTGTCCGTTGCAGTCGGAGTTTGTCCTTTTTTGTAGCAGCACCAAACCAGACTGTGATGGAAGAACACAGGACTGATTCGATGACCGCTGTGTAGAACTGTCTCAGCAGCTCCGGTGGCAGGCCGTGCTTTCTCAGAAGCCGCAGGAAGTACATCCTCTGCTGGGCCTTTTTTAGGACGGAGTTGATGTTGATCGCCCACTTCAGGTCCTGAGAGACTGTAATTCCCAGGAACTTGAAGCTCTCGACGGTTGACACAAGGCAGCTGGATAACGTGAGGGGCAGCTGTGGCGAAGGATGCCTCCTGAAGTCCACGATCATCTCTACAGTCTTGAGTGTGTTCAGCCCCAGGTTGTGTCGGCCGCACCACAGCTCCAGCCGCTCCACTCGATATGCAGACTCGTCACCATCCTTGATGAGGCCGATGGTCAGTGGTGTCATCTGCAATCTTCAGGAGTTTGACAGTCGGGTGCGCTGAGGTGCAGCCGTTCGTGTAGAGAGAGAAGAGCAGAGGAGATTAATTAAGCTTTTATCCAAACCAATATACGCTACACCACATTCAATGAGCTACTTAGTGCAGACAAAAGACATTTACTCCGTGTCGCCATCGTGTACAATATATTTGAATCCAAAAGCTAGTTCAGTTTTAGCCTTGCGTGTCTTTTGACGTGGTACTGTAAATATCTGACCACCAATAAAGTTATTTTAAAAAACATGTCGGCGGTGTGGGACAGAAAACACGCAATTCTTGGAACAGACTACAAGACAAATTTGATCTTTCATGATTGACTATGTCAGACTACTGCTATAAAATGGATCGCACCAACCCCAATTCCAATAAAGTTGGGACGTTGTCCATCCATCCATTTTCTGAGCCGCTTCTCCTCACTAGGGTCGTGGGCGTGCTGGAGCCTATCCCAGCTATCATCGGGCAGGGGGTGGGGTACACCCTGGACTGGTTGCCAGCCAATCGCAGGGCACATACAACCAAACAACCATTCACACTCACAGTCACACCTACGGGCAATTTAGAGTCTCCAATTCATGCATGTTTTTTTTTGGGATGTTGGAGGAAACCGGAGTGCCCGGAGAAAACCCACCCAGGCACGGGGAGAACATGCAAACTCCACACAGGCGGGGGCGGGGATTGAACCCCGGTCCTCAGAACTGTGAGGCTGACGCTCTAACCAGTCGTCCACCGTGCCGCCGTTGGGATGTTGTGTTAAACATACATAAAAACAAAGTACAATGATTTGCAAATCATGTTCAACCTATATTTAATTGAATATACTACAAAGACAAGATTTTTAATGTTCAAACTGATAAACTTTATTGTTTTTAGCAAATAATCATTAACTTAGAATTTTATGGTTGCAATACATTCCAAAAAAGCTGGGACAGGGTCATGTTTACCACTGTGTTACATCACCTTTTCTTTAAAAACATTCAATAAATGTTTGGGAACTGAGGACACTAATTGTTCAAGCTTTGTAGGTGGAATTCTTTCCCTTTCTTGCTTTATGTACAGCTTCAGCTGTTCAACAGTCCGGGGTCTCCGTTGTCGTATTTTACGCTTCATATTGCGCCACACATTTTCAATGGGAGACAGGTCTGGACTGCAGGCAGGCCAGTCTAGTACCTGCACTCTTTACTACGAAGCCACGCTGTTGTAACACGTGCAGAATGTGGTTTGGCATTGTCTTGCTAAAATAAGCAGGGGCGTCCATGAAAAAGACGTTGCTTGGATGGCAGCATGTGTTTCTCCAAAACCTGTATGTACCTTTCAGCATCAATGGTGCCTTCACAGACGTGTAAGTTGCCCATGCCATTGGCACTAACACAACCCCATACCATTACAGATGCTGGCTTTTGAACTTTGCGTTCATAACAGTCCAGATGGTTCTTTTCCTCTTTGGCCCGGAGGACACGACGTCCACAATTTCCAAAAACAATTTGAAATGTGGACTCGTCGGACCACATAACACTTTTCCACTTTGCATCAGTCCATCTTAGATGAGCTCGGGCCCAGAGAAGCTGGTTGCATTTCTGGATGTTGTTGATAAATTGCTTTTGCTTTGCATAGTAGAGTTTCAAGTTGCACTTACGGATGTAGCGCCGAACTGTTATTTACTGACATTGGTTTTCTGAAGTGTTCCTGAGACCATGTGGTGATATCCTTTACACATTGATGTCGGATTTTTGATGCAGTGTCACCTCAGGGATCGCAGGTCACGGGCATTCAATGTTGGTTTTCGGCCTTGCCACTTACAGGCAGTAATTTATCCAGATTCTCTGAACCTTTTGATGTTATTATGGACCGTAGATGATGAAATCCCTAAATTCCTTGCAATTGTACGTTGAGGAACATTGTACTTAAACTGTTCGACTATTTTCTCAAGCCCTTATTCACAAAGAGGTGAACCTCGCCCCATCTTTGCTTGTGAATGACTGAGCAATTCAGGGAAGCTACTTTTATACCCAATCATGGGACCCACTTGTTCCCAATTAGCCTGTTCATCTGTGGGATGTTCCAAACAAGTGTTTGATGAGCATTCCTCAACTTTCTCTTTTTTGCCACCTGTCCCAGCTTTTTTGGATCATGTTGCAGCCATAGAATTCTAAGTTAATGATTATTTGCTAAAAACAATAACGTTTGTCAGTTTGAACATTAAATACCTGGTCTTTGTTTTGTATTCAATTTAATATAGGTTGAACATGATTTGCAAATCATTGTATTCTGTTTTTATTTATGTTTAACACAACGTCCCAACTTCATTGGAATTGGGGTTGTAAGAACAAAATGGGGAACAACGTGTGTTGGTGGTCACCGGTGCTCGGGAGACGACGTTGGTTGAAGGCTTGCTTGAGGTATGTTCACTTACGTTTAATATGAATCAGCTTTTAAGCAGGCACCATAACGTTATGTAGCCTCACTGGCATATATATATGAACAAAGATACATTATTTATTGTAAATATAATGTTTTGAGCAATTAAGTACACAAGTATATACAGTAAATGAACAAGTCATTTAAATTGACACATTGATCAATCTTGTGACACATTGATCAATCTTGTGACCGAATCGGTGATCGGTGATCGGATTATATAATCCTATTATATAAATGCCTTTTTGCTGATGTGTTGATTAATATGGATTGTCTTAATCAAATAAGTAATTACAAACAGTTACATCTCAATGAATTAGTGTCAAAAGCTTAATTTAGTTAGGAGGTTCAATTCAAAAAGTGAAACTTGTGTAATAAAGATGCACTACAGACTACAGACCCTCAGTGAAATATTTAATGATTTATTTTTTTAATATACAGTAGGTACATATGAATAAATTAGAATATGGTTGAAAAGTCAATTTATTTCAGTACTCATACATTTTATAGATTCATTAAACACTTTGGAAAGTACGTTTCGGAGTCTGGCGCATGTGACAATATGATGGCTGAAAGTAGGTCTAAACTTACTGTTCAGACCACGTCTAACTTTCGGTGCAGGGTAGACCACTGGTCTAAAGTAATATTGGTGAATTAGATACAAAAGCTCTGCAGACGTGTGGTGGATCAGAAGTATTCCCTTCATAAATAGATGAACAGTGTGCATCGAACCCTCTGAATAATTCTACAAATCAATCCATTGAACGCTTTATTATTCTTATCAACATAATCTTTTTAAAAATCATCTCACTGGCCGCAGCACAGCAATGGGGCAGGGTGGCATACGGACACAAAAGATCGGGGTGGGGGGTGGTCTCCAAGTGCCCACTTCACGGCGCATATCTTATCATAGCTTATCTCCTCCCAATCCAACTTTACATCATGCGCCCGTGCAGGTCTGCTTGCAGTTATGAACGTACTTTGCGTGCTTCAGCAAATCAGTTTCTTCTTCCGCCATGTCAAAGACTGTCAGTGCACAAATAGCGCGCTGCATTTAAAGGGAATGAGAGGAGCCGCTTCTATTGGAAAAGATTGAATTCGGCTGTGAACACACCCAGATCAGCACAGACGTCCCACTTTTAAATGCGCCACCTTATGCCGGTCCACAAAATTGCCATCACCGAGTCTAACCCGCCTCTTCGCAGCGTTACACCAGGCGCGGCGCTGGATTTATGCCAGTCATGAAAATAGAGCCTATGGTCCTCATGCGGAGGATGGAAAGATAGGGGGGATGGTGTGTAAATGGCCAATCCAAGACATTCCCTATCAGTCCTCAGATTGGACCTGGAGGAGGGGTTTAAGCAATTTTTGATCGGCAGGTAGATTGTATATACTACATACAGTACATACACAACACTTGACTGATGTCTTTGCCATGTTGCTCGGGACACAAAAGGCCACTGGTTTCTACTTTGTAGAACGAGGAAAGAACATTTACATACTTCAAAATGATATGATGATTGTTTTGTTTTTTAATAACATTGTCTTTTATTTATCTTTTTATCTGCTCCATAACATGGGCAGTACACAAAACACTGGCACACAATGAAAAGTTAATGAAAAGACCATGCAGACCAACCGAGTCACAATTTAATGACAGATACATTTACTGAGTGCAGTTCTACGCCACTGCAACACAATTTGATATGAAATCTCTTCCACAGTACCAAAAGCATCACAACTGAGCATTGTTTTCTTGAGAGCAGAATATTTAATTCAACTCTTGTATTACATATAATTGTTTAGTTATATACTGTTGTGATGAGTGAGTGTACTGTATTTATAAAAAAGAAATGTACAGCATGTGACATCATCTTGGTGTGACAACTTATTATTCGTGTATGTTATATTCTTGAGCGCTTGATATTCCTGAGATTTTACAGTCATCGGATCTGTACAGTGTGTGTGTGTGTGTGTTTTTTTTAAATTATTATCCAGAAATAGTCTTTGTGTGAGCATCAATTAACATTTGTTTAGTAATTTTTTTACTTTACTTTTACATTTTTACAGGTGTATTAAGTGAAGAGAGTGTAACATTACAATGTTTTGTAATGTTTAAATGCAACAGAATAAGAAAACACTAATAAGACTATATGTATGTCACTTGTATTTGTGATATATTTACGTTGCGAGGCCGCTCTTATGGTATATTATCATGTGCACAGAGGGATAAGCAGCAGGGTGGCCTAACAGAGACAGTTGATGGGGTTAAAAGTGACCACTGTTAGTGGCACAGAAACAAGAAGACAAGTGTCGACAGCGACAGGAAAAAGACGGAGCCTCCCCCATCTGAACTTCCCTCCCCCCTACCACAGACAAGCATATGTGGGCTGACAACATGACATTGCCAGGAAAGAGGAGGCAAGAGAGAGATGAAGACCAAGAGCCAAACTAGCCCTGACATCGCCGATTGTGACAGCTGATGGAGGCAAATTAGCCTCACACATGCATACAACTGTCAACTCTACCCTGAAACCCACCCCCTTCCTCTCCTTTGCTGCAACCCCCCCCCCCCCCCCCCCGTCCACCACAACCAACCCCACCCCACATTCCGACTACCAAAAAAGCCATACAAACTCCTTTTAAATATCTTTCTCCCTATCCCTCCTCCTGATGGGCCCACAGAAACTGTTGTACTCTTAAGAGCTCAGAGCTGAAGGGTATGGCATTTCATGAGTGGCTTTGCATCACACAGAGCTTTTCAATTGTAGCTTGTATATTTCCCCTAAGCCGCAATGACCCCAGCCATAAGTGTAACAACAAATTTTCTGATTTTTTTTTTTTCTCTAAGCAGAGCAGATATCCATTACTGTAATATGTGTAATCCCCATGACTCAGGTGTCCTCCCACAGCCAGACGTCCCCTGCGGTGTTAGTGAGGCTGAGAACACACTCAGATGATGGATTAACTTTGGAGCTATACAATGCATCTCGGCTTCTCACGTTACTTTTTTTTAACATGTTGGATGAAAAGGTCTATTTTTTTCTTGTTGAAATTCATTGTTTGAAAAATAGTGATGGAAAGAGGGCAGAAAGCCATTTTTGAGAGTGTGTCTCGTTCTTGTATATTTCCTTGAAAGAAACAGAAAGCTGACATTTTACTCTCTGACAGGTAAGAGAAGAGTGAGGGAAGTGTGTGCGCTCGCCCAGGTTTTTTTTTTTTTTGTGCGCGCCAAGGCAGACTTGCACCCTGGGACACAATGTCATCGATCGTGCAGCAGGAAGAGGCCTATTATCTCCAGCCATGGTTCAAGCGGGAGAGTCAAGTGTGTCATATTTGTTGGCTCTAATTGGCAACCCACCCTGCAGACTGGGGTGAAGGCACTGCAGCAGAAACTCTTGCACCACCCACCACCCTCTCACCTTTGCACACACTCAACACCAGCCCCATTGTGCTACTTCAGTGCATTTCTCACTCCCAATATTTGTCTACAATGCAATTGCATTAAGAAATTGAATATAATGGAATTGAACTAACCCTATGTTAATCTTTAAGCATTTAAAACAAACAATGAAACAATCTTATTTAAATGCAGATTTGGATAGATGTTTCTGTGATAAAACAAATTACAGAGTTGGGTTGAGCATCTTTTTCCCCCGTAGCTTAACACTCCTTTGTTGTCTTTTCTTGAATACAGATTGAAATGCATTTTCTTGAGTCTATCTGCAAGCAGTCTTTTTATCCCTCGCCTCCCACCTCCTTTTTTTATGGTGGAACACTGCCCTCTGCAGGAAGAAAACTAATTAATTGATTTCATTATTGGTTTCTCATCCCATCCATTTTCTTCACCGCTTGTGAATTTTATTGCGCATTGTACCAGTAAATTTTAAACTTAACATAGTGGCAAGTGGTTGTATAAATGCATAAAGAAATATTTTTTTTAAAAATGACAAATGATCAAAATAATCATGTATGTAATGTAATATAAAAAAAATAATTGTCATGCATTTCAAAACTGTCGCTGTGACCTGACTGTAGAACATTAGTAAAATTATCTTTTGAAAAATCATCCCTCTCTGGCCTAATCTAATGCCTCTAATTTAATTCTAATTATTATTTTAAAACTTGGGATGGTGAGGACTGAAATAAACCTACCTTCACTGCCATATCATCCGTTTAATTAGCAGAAAATGACATTGTCTCCAAAAAGTATATGTTAAATAATTATAAATCATCATATAATAACAGGGCGGCACGGTGAAAGACTGGTTAGCACATCTGCCTCACAGTTGTGAGAACCTGCGTTAAAATCCGGCCTCACCTGTGTGGAGTTTGCAAGTTCTCCCCGTGCTTGCGTGGGTTTTCTCCGGGTACTGCGGTTTCCTCCCACATCCCAAAAACATTCATGGTAAGTTAATTGAAGACTCTAAATTGCCCGTAGGTGTGAATGTGAGTGCAAATGATTGTTTCTTTATATGTGCCCTGCGATTGCCGGACAACCAGTTCAGGGTGTACCCCGCCTCTCGCCCGAAAATAGCTTCAACGTGATCATGATAATCATGATCATGATCATCATGATCAAATCATACTGGTAGAGATATACAAATCCAATTATAAATAACTTGATGTTCATTGTCAAATTTCAAACTCAGAATCAGAGCTAGCTAAATTTGACACTACATTTAGAATTTCTCATCAGATATGATTTAAAATACACATTTAAAATGTCCCCTTTTTTAAAAATGTTCTTTTTCCATAAAAATCATCAATTGTATAGACTTTCACCTAAATCTAGGACACCAATTACATAAACAACAAGAGCAGAATAGAATAGAATAGAAAATGAGAACATTTATTTCGGGAACAATGGTCGGGAAATTCTAGTTTGTATGTACTTCGGGAGCAGAACACGATAGTATGAAAACAACAACTAAATTAACAACAACAAAAAGTCTTCTTTAGTGGAGGTACTGAAATGGCTCTGTGACAACCACAAGTGGAAAGTCATAGTTTTCTTCAAATGTTTTTTTTTTTTTTTTTTTTTTTTTTTTTTTTTTTTTTTTTTTTTTTTTTTTTAAATAATGCTTGAATGGTTATATATGGGGGGCGACACGGTGGCCAACTGGTTAGAGCGTCAGCCTCACAGTTCTGAAGACCCGGGTTCAATCCCCGGCCCCAACTGTGTGGAGTTTGCATGTTCTCCCCGTGCCTGCGTGGGTTTTCTCCGGGCACTCCGGTTTCCTCCCACCACATCCCAAAAACACACATAAATTGGAGACTCTAAATTGCCCGTAGGTGTGACTGTGAGTGCAGATGGTTGTTTGTTTGTATGTGCCCTGCGATTGGCTGGCAACCAGTTCAGGGTGTACCCCGCCTCCTGCCCGATGATAGCTGTGATAGGCTCCAGCACACCCGCGACCCTAATGAGGAAAAGCGGCTCAGAAAATGGATGGATGGATGGGTTATATATGGGCCACAGCACAATCCATTGGGAGTTACTACAAGAGCTGTATTTAAAAAATAATAATAATAATTCAATTCAATTTTATTCACAGCATATAGTGCCAAATCACAAAAAAAAAGGTGGTCTCAAGGCACTTCACACATGGACCACACTCCTCATTCATTTAAAAGACCAACTGAACCCCAAATGTTACCTTTACCAAGAATAAAATTTACAGCTTTGATTTATGCTGTCAGAGAGGTGTTATTGTTTTGGAGGTTTATTATTATTGTTCTGCGATTGGCTGGCAACCAGTTCAGGGTGTGCCCCACCTCCTGCCCGATGATAGCTGGGATAGGCTCCAGCACACCCGTGACCCTAGTGAGGAGAAGCGGCTCAGAAAATGGATGGATGGATTATTATTGTTTACTCTCATGTTGTTGTAAATGGGGTAACCAGAATGTTAAGAATGGTTCTCATTATGATAAAGTGTAGTTGTACAATATTGCAAACAATACCACAGTAATATACTACATACATTACTTTTAGACATAATTTCATAGGCTTGCATTGGATCTCATTAGATTGTGAAAAATATTTATAAAACGGTGGCCAGTCTCTGTATTTAAATTGTTAAAATACCTCATTGGCTTCAATTGGAAGTCTCTACAATTGTTGTCATGTTTGACCAGTAATGTGCCAAAGCAAATATGATTTTGTCACAACCAAAAATGGGCTGCAGAGCATCATTTCTGGGTCTCAGAGGAGAAGGTTTTGCTGGCTGGATCCACTTTCAAACTCATGCATCAAGTTTGGATGAGTCCAACTTAAAGGAATGTTACAGGTAAGCCCCTGGTATAACAAGGATGTAGACAAACTGATGGACTGGCTTTGCTCTTCTGGTTCTGCATAACATTTCTGCATTTTCACATTGTCACACAGACACAAATGCATGCACGGACGCACACACACACACACACACACACACACACACACCGTGTGGTATGAGGCTGTTGTCAATAATGTGTGTGCGTGTCTATGTGTCTGTGTGAGGGTGGGGAGAAGAAAGAGAAACATAAAGGCGACTCCTGCCAACTGTGTGCTTCTAAAATGACAGACAGGTGGTGTTAAAATCACCCCTTTATAACTCATACAAACACATGCACACGCACTATCTGCCTGCCAACACATTCAGTTAGCTCACTACGCACTTTCAACAGGCGGCTTTGCGACATCCAATAGTTTAGTTTTTAATTGATTAGCGCAGATTCTTAATCAACTGAGCTGCATTTGGGTTGTCAATTGCTTTTGGGTGGATGCAATGCTTCCATGCAAGCCATCTCATTCTTAAAATGTTCATTTATGTTTTATTTAGAAGATTTTTTTTACCTACAGGGGACAGAGGTGAATTATGACACATGATGTTGATGTTCCACATGAAAACGTGTCAAAGAGAGAGGCTACTGCACCCACAAATATTTTACTCTCCAAAGATCCATAACAAAGTTTGACCTTTGAGCAGACTTGCTCAGAGGGATTTGAAGAGTGTTTGAACATAGTGTTAAGAATACCTACGCTTCACTCTCCAACACAAACCATTTAAAAATGCCCAAAACACTTACCCTGGCTCCCTCAGGATCACTTTTGTTCAGTTTTCGCCCTTAAAATCTCAGTGGCTTCAAGGGCACTAGTTAAGGTATTTTAACATTAAACTGCAGTAATGGCAAAGAACTAGTCACACGCATAGAGATCTGCTTGGACATCAAGAGTAACGTAGATCAAAGCAGAAGAAGCGTTGTGGTTAAATATTTTGCATAAGTGAGGGCACAGAGTGCAATAGGCATTGAGGTTATGTGTGCAACAATCTCACTTGGTTGGAGCTTTACAAGAAAAAAGGAATTCAGGAACAAAGAAAGTGATCACCTTTTCTTAAGGTGCAAAAAAATTACTGTATGTAATTCTAAATGAGTATGCATGTCATGACATTTATATCGATAAAGCTTCATTATTTAACATTTCTCACACTTTAAAAATTCACTAAACGGTCTCTATCACTTCATTTGTGGCTAGCAATTGTTCTTGTGGTTGTGCAGAAGGAGGCTCATAATCTTACTTGTAAAGAAAGAAGCAAACATAGTCTCTACTCATACAGCTGAAATAATAACATGTAAGTATGTTTAATTTCAGAAGCGTATAAAGAAATATGCTGGCAGAGTTTGTAGTCACAACAATATAATTCAGCTGCTCAGTGTCATGGAGCACCTAGGGGCTTAAAAGATAACGACGTACCATGCATGTCGTGGTTGTGAGACCAACATTAGGGCTTAGAAATACAAGTACAATGAAAAAAAATTATAATAAATGCAGTTTTTGAAAAATCATTTTTGTGAGACTACTATAACTGGTAAGTCAGTGTAACAAATTCCACTTTTCTGGAAAGATGTTCTACAAAATTTTGGGTATGTTTACATACGTTGATTTTCAAGCTTACAATACCTTGTAGTTGATATCTTCACAAGACAACAATTCTTAATGAAATATATTTGGGGGGGATGGGGGGGGGGAATAGAGTGGAATCTCATGCTTGAAAACATATTCAACCCTTGTCATCCCTACATTACAATGTCAGTTAAATTGACCTCTACAGTATACGTAGTGTCCGTAAGAATACATCAGAATGAATTATTGTTTGGTGTTATACAGTTGAAACCAGATGTTTTCATAGACTATATAAAAAGACAACTAGGCTACGCTTTATTTCCTCACTGTCTGACATGAAATCAGACTAAACGTTTCCTGTTTTAGGTCAATGAGGGTTACCAAAATTATTTGTATTAGCCCATCCATCCATCCATCCATCAATTTTCTTCCGCTTATCAAAGGTCGGGTGGCGGGGGCAGCAGCTTGAGCACGGATGCCCGGACTTCCCTCTCCTCAGCCACTTCATCCAGCTCTTCCGGGGGGATCGTTCGGTGTTCCGAGGCAAGATGGGAGACATAGTCTCTCCGGCGTGTCCTGGAGGGGCCGTCACCACATCACCACGTTTGTATTAGCCAAATACCTGAATAATGAGAGTTATTTTTTGAGGCAATTTTCCCATTACTTTCTTCAGTGAGAAGTTCACATACAGTAAAATTAAACAGTTTTTAAACAGTTTGGGAAAACACAGATGATGAAGTCATTTCTTTGGAAGCTTTTCAAAATGATAATCAGAATCAGAATCATGTTTATTTGCCAAGTATGTCCAAAAAAACACACAAGGAATTTGTCTCCGGTAGTTGGAGCCGCTCTAGTACGACAGCAGACGGTCAATTGACAGAGAACATTTTTGAGACATAAAGACATTGAGAAAAACAGTCACTGAGCAATAAGAAATAAGATAAAGTGCCGAGTATACAATGAAATTGAAAGAGTCTGTATTAAAGTCCTTCTGATATTGGATGGTCTCTCTGGCAAATAGTCTCGATGCTCAGATAAATTTGTTACGCATGTTAACCATGTATGCCTATTCTATATTGATATGTAGTCATAGAAACTAAAGAGAATGTAACATCCTTGGCCATTAAAGACAATTTTCATTTCATGTCTGTTTCTATCACACACTAATGTTTTGTGGTGAAAAAAAAACAAGTTTACTGACTTCATTGACTGGCAAAAACAGTGTTTGTGGTGTCACCACCAACAGCTGCCTCACTTCTCTCTTCATCCGTCTGTGGGTTGCCAAGGCAGTGAGTGACAGCACATGTGCTGGGGTACATGGGAGGGCCGCAGCTGAAATTCTAACCCCTACCCCGCGACGTGAGACATACCCTGGCTATGGGCAGGGAGGAGCTCTGAGGGACAGATGCTGGGAGAAGGAAAGAGGGAGAGACAGAACGAGAAGAGAGAGAAGAGAGAAGTTTAGGTTTTAGGGTTGCAGAGTGTGGTGCTTACACAGTCGCTCAGGAGTCAAGTTGTTCTCGGAGGAGATCTGTTTCATTCTGAGCTTCCGAGTTCAGGGGCTGAGGATGGCCAGGAGCGTGTTGATAGTGTGTGTGCTGGCTGCTGTGATTTGTCAGGTAAAATAAATCCTCTTTTTCATTTCATCATCATCATTCAAATACTGTCTGTTATTTAACAGTGAGGTACCTGTCACCATTTGAGCAGATTAATGGCGATTGGAAATACTTCCTAATCACGGGGATAGTTTTCTTTTATATATATATATATATATATATATATATGCAAACATTTTTGTAGTTGTAGCTATACTTATTATACAGGTGGGCTACATTTATATCTTTAAGATTCTGAATTCATGCATTGATTCATCCATTCATTCGAGTTGCGTCTGCTACAAAATTCATCCTCCACACTTACCTAAACATTCATGTGCCCTATCATGGTCTGCTCTTGGTTAGAGCATGGCCTTTAGCTGCCCCTGCTTTTCCAGTTATACAATTTACAGTATGTTCTTACCTGAGTGTTATTTGCAGCCAATTTTCATCTTACACAGACACATAACTCACTGTGCAATCAGCAGTTGAAGTTGATGTAAACATTTGTACCCCGATTGGTTCCAGATGTGTACATAGGACTCAGGGCATTGTTTGAAGCACCTGTTAGCAGACCATTATGAGAATGGATGACAATGTAAACTGACATATTACCAACAGCACCTCCAGCCATCATTAGTCTTTCTCTATATTTGTAAAAGTAATGGAGCCCAGGTTGGTTGGTGAGTTTGCCTCCAGTGAGTTTTTGGAGAAGATCTTTCAAAATCATCTTAGATGTTGCATCTGGATACAACAGTCATATTCACATTTCCATTGGGTTAAATATGGAATTTACTGTAGTTAGTTAAAAGGTTTTCTTTAATATTTGGCCTGGTGTCTCTGTAATGTTGTTACATCATATTCTGGCTCCATCCATTCTATATACAGTATGTCGTAGTGTATTCATATTAACAATTTGTAACCAAGTGAGTGTTATCTAATACCTCTTTGTTCTACAAGAGGCATCAGTGAGATGCTCCAAGTATTCTTAGTTGTACGAAAGGCTATCATAAACCTAGTGAGCACGGTGTTACACTACATAATGACAATATAGAAATGTTAATGCCATGGTTGAGGAGAGGTACAAGTTACCCAGAAAAAGTCACCAGGGAAAGCTTAATTTCAACTCTTCAGTCACTTTCCAAATACATGAATATCATGTGAGTGAAATCAAGAGTGCTACGTAACGAATTGAGATAAAGAAAATGAAATGAAATTCCTTCTTCTTGTTATTTACATCAGTGGTTCTTAACTGTTGTCACTCTAGGACCCACATTTTCCTATTGTTGTAAAGTTGTGATAAGAATTTATACAAGTTAAGAACAGTAAAGCTTGGTTTTGCCCAAAAACATTAAATAAAATAGCCTCTGAAAACACCAATATATTTTTAAATGCTGTGAAAAATAAGTTTGCTGTACAGCCAAAAGCATATTGCTAGCCATGATGTCCACCAAAAAGAGACTGAGCTGCACTGTCTTTGAGTACAGAGTAAACTACTGGCTAGGGGGCAAGGAAGTAAACTTTCTCGTCACTTTCCTACTATGTTCCATGTGGGAACTTGGTACGCCTCTGTACTGTACTGAAAAAAGAAAAACAAATGTCTATATGTGCCCTGCAATTGGCTGGTGACCAGTTCAAGCTGTACCTTGCATCCTGCCTGAAGTCAGCTGAGATCAGCGCCAGCACACCCGCGACCCTAGTTAGGATAACCAGTTCAGAAAATGGATGGATGGATGGAGGAATACATACATGTTTTACTAGTGCACCTATAAATATTCCGACAAAGGTCGCGGAAGTTGTGGAGCCTATCCCAGCTATCATCGGGCAGGAGGCGGGGTACACCCTGAACTGGACGCCAGCCAATCGCAGGGCACATCTAAAACAAACAACCATTCGCACTCACATTCACACCTACGGGCAAGTTCGAGTCTTCAATTAACCTACCATGCATGTTTTTGTGATGCGGGAGGAAACGGGAGTGCCCGGAGAAAACCCACGCAGGCACGGGGAGAACATGCAAACTCCACACAGGCAGGGCCGGGGACTGAACCCCGGTCCTCAGAACTGTGAGGCAGACGCTCTAACCAGCCGACCACCATGTCGCCTGCCTCAATACAATTAAGGTATTTTATAAGTGTTATCTGATATCTTTCAGTTGCGCTTCAATGCACTCACTCCCTTTTCTGAGGGCCGGCTGTTTTTATACGAGTGGTGTTGAGGCAGGCTGGTGGATGTTTGGGGAGCAACGGGCAGTAATGACAGCTGTTCCCAGATGCATACGTGATGCCATTTGTCCCGCTCTGTAATCCCCCTTGCGGAAAGAGGAGTGAGCCGCTTCGGGACCATGAAATCGGGTACAAATCAAGAGTGCGTATAGCAGCAGCCAGCTGGCACAGAGGTCTCACTCATCGTAAACAATCAGTCAAAAGGTTTAGAGCCCGAGGGGCAACATCATTCTGAAAAAAGAAAAGAACTATGTCGAATTGTGTCGTTTACAGTGTTTTAGAACCTGAAAATAAACACTCAATCTCAAGATACACGTGTCAAATAGTACAAGTTGTGGATACCTACCAGTGGCATAGAGTAGGGAAGATGTTGACCAATGTATGTTAATTAAACAATCATCCAGCCATCCATTTCTATACCACTTATCCTGTTCAGGGTCATGGAGTCTGGAGTCAATTCCAGCTGACTTTGGGCGAAAGACAGACTACACACTCGACTGGTCAATCAGTCAATTATAGGGCACATATTGACATGGGCAACCATTCACATTCACACGATCACTGGGAATTGAAGCCAGACGAGCGAACCACCTTACCAATAGTGACTCATCAACCAATCACTTTCTTTAAAACAAAATAAATTATGAAAGACCCTATTCACATTGTTAATACACCACTTTCATGAGCTCATCTGCGCTACTTACATCTTATTCTTTTAATCTTGTTCAGCATTCTTAAAGTGGTGACATCTGCTCTGAGGGGGCTCACACACACTTGTGGCACCAAAGATAGTGCATCCACGCCAGGCAGTCATGACTTAGCAAAGAACAGCGGTGCAGGACAGACAGTGTTACAGACTGCATCACTTGCTTTGTGTGTGTGTGTGTGTGTGTGTGTGTGCATCTAAGAAGACATACAGAAGTGACCCAGGACCACCTGTGTGACCTCTAGGCCTGTGCTCAAAGACACTTCATTGTCATGAACAGAACAGAGGACAGGACCCAAAAATGCACGACTCCAAAACAAATGGACAGTTTCAAAAAGAGAGGTTTAATGAACAGGCAGAGGTCGGTACACAGGCAGCCAAGCCAAAAAAAGGCAACAGTATCCAAAAACGTGAGGAAAAAAGGCGAGGTCGATAATCGGAACAGGGTCTAGTCTTACTGTGAGTCTGTGACGTGGAAACAAGGAATGCTGGAACGCGACGACAAGGTACAACGAACTGGCAACTAGAAAGAATGAGACACGAGGTTAAATGCAAGGGGTAATTAGGGTGAACGAGGCACAGGTGGTGAAGATGCTCTCAGGAGCAGGTGTGTGTGAAACAGGGGGAAGACAACAACCGGAACACACACCCATGACATTCATGGCATGGCTCAGCTGCAAAGAATTTTCATGGTTGACAGTTTAACTTGTGCATTTCTAACTTACTAATAAAAGGGATGGCTTTATTTTTTTTCAGTAGTGGTAAATATGAATGGATTGTGCTTGCATATTTTATTACTCGTGTTCAGTGTGGATTAACCTCAAAATCCCAATCGTTTGTTTGAATGAATGTTCAAGAATTTGCAGCAGATCCAAATTGGAAAGCATCCATCTATCCATCCATTTTCTTTATCGCTTATCCTCACTAGGGTCGCGGGTATGCTGGAGCCTATCCCAGCTATCTTCGGGCAGGAGGCGGGGTACACCCTAAACCGGTCGCCCGCCAATCGCAGGGCATATAGAAACAAACAACCATTCGCACTCACATTCACACCTACGGGCGATTTAGAGTCTTCAATCAACCTACCACGCATGTTTTTGGAATGTGGGAGGAAACTGGAGTGCCCGGAGAAAACCCGCCCAGGCACGGGTAGAACATGCTAACTCCACACAGGCGGGGCCGGGATTTGTACCCCAGTCCCCAGAACTGTGAGGCAGATGTGCTCACCAGTCTTTCACCGTGCCAGCGTGTTGGAAAGCAATCGTATAGATATATGAGGTCAACGTATTCTGCCAAAGTGGAAAAATTATCCATGTACGTTCTACAGCCATTGTCTTCATCGGGTTGGGTGTAAGCTGGAGCCTAGCCCAGCTGACTTTGGGCAAGAGGCCAACAGGTACTGGACTGGACGCCAGTCAATCACACGGTACAAACAACCAACGTAAATCATAGGGTACAAACAAACAACCTAAATTCTTCAGTTAACCCAACATCCATGGTTTTGGAATGCCAGAGTCCCCGAAGAACACCCACGCAAGCATGAGATGAACATGCAACCCCACACAGGAAGTTCAGAGCCAAGATTCCAACCCTGAGCCTCAGAACTGGGAAGTGGACATGCTTCACCAGTCTATTCCACCATGATACCGAAGTAGAGAGTTACAGAGTCAAACCTGCTTAATGTAAGATAGTTCAAACAGTGGATCCTTCCGACAGTTAATTAAGAGTACAAAAATCACATTTTGTCATTTAGCGCCAAAGTACAGCAAGTGAGCACATCTTCAAAAGTTGCTGAACTGAACGAACACTGCGACCACTTAGTAACGCTTGCTGTTGTGGAATATCGTCTCCAAACAAGTTGTCTGTTCTTCTGTAAGGGCCCAGGGTCAAAGGCCACATTGTAAAAGTACCTGGGAAAAGCTTCTAAAACAGTTCAACTGTGTGTGGTGTCATCACTCAGCCTGTCGCAGAGGGCAGCCATTCGTCTAATTGGTAACGTGACACTTTGTTGTTACTGTATCCTGGTCTGGTAAAAACATTATAAAAGTGGTGGCAACTGGAAAGCAGCCAAAAGACAGTCATCTAAAGGTCATACTGCTGGGACAGGACAATAATGAATGAGGCGAGAAAATTGAGTGAAACAGCAGACTGCCTTCTATCTGGTATTATTGGAACAAAACAAAGGTGTTACTCTTACTCTACTGTCTTAGATAACAATGTTCTGTTTTGAGTGACATTGTCATTGAGGTATTGCAGGAGTTGGTGTCGTTGGTATTGTTGTACACTGCAAACTATAACCTGGTTAATGAAAGACAGATTTTTAATAAAGCTCTTGTACTAGATCTCATTATAATGTGAAGGTGTACAAATCGTCAAGAGACTTAACTTAAACACAAAATTGCATATGGCTCTTCCAGATTCTGTTTGCAGACCGTCATCCATCTTGTAGTGGATACACTTTCCACAGAGGTTACCCAAAAAGCCCATTAATCACACATAAGCCACATTTTACTAAAATAACAATAAAGAAGGCAGGCTCTGTCATTGGAGAGTTGAGGGATTGAGCATCAGCTTGTTGTAGATGGTGTTAAGGATGAATTTGTGTGGATGGTAAGCACCCGAGGAATGTATGTGTAAAATTGTATCTCTGAGTGTGTAGATGACGATGGCTGCAAATAGACAGGGTGGAGAGTAGAGGAGTCTAAGTGTGGCCCCAGACTTGACCTTGCGGATGCCAGCCATCACAGCCATTCCTCTCTGGCACATCCAACAGTATGCCGGACAATCAGTGAATATGATCACTGGTTTTGAGACAAAAAAAAGGCCATTTCAAAACATCTTGGTCTATCTCAATATAGTGAGTTTTGTTTAAATATATGTTTTGACATTTTACCCACACAAACTGTGGTAATTGGAATTTGTGGTAAATTCTGGCTAGGTTTAAGACTTTTGATGCATATCAATGGAGTAAAGCAGTGGTTTTTTTGGATTGATATTACCGCCTAGGGCAGCACAGTGGAATATTTGGAGGTCCCTGTGTGGAGTTTGCATGTATCTGCATGGTTGCGTGGGTTTTCTCCGGGTAGTCCGGTTTCTTCACATTCCAAAAACATGCATGTTAGGTTCATTGAGGACACAAAATTGTCCATAGGTGTGAATCTGAGTGTGAAAGGTTGTTTGTTTAGATATGCCTCACGATTGGCTCTCAACCAGTCCAGAGTGTATCCCGCCTCTCACTAAAGTCAGCTGGCATGGACTCCAGCTCACCCATGACCTTAATAAGGACGAGCACTGCAGAAAATGAATGGACTATCTTCTCATATGAGTCCCCTTTGCCTCATACTAATTACTGTAATTGTGCCTTTTCCGGAAATTTCTCTCTTCAAGCTTCTGATTGTCGAAAAGCTTTATGATTATGTCTTATAGCACCACTTGTTGCTGTGATATAAATTTAACAGATTAAAGATGTGTTTTAAGCGTACAACAAGGATTTCTTCTTTTTTTAATGTTGCTTTTTTAAAATTATTAAAATGGCCTTGTATGTATGGCCATAGTGCAGTTTTAAAGAGGAAATAAACCATGATGCTTTTTTTGTAAATGAATTGGCACTAAGGAGGCAGTTTGAACTGTTAAACATATGGTAAGTAATGTTGGATACAGCGATTTCCCACAGAGACAAGGGAACAACATGCGGAAATGTGAATAGATGATCATGTGTGCGTGGGTGTTTTGTGTATATTCACGAGAGTCAGTATGTATGTGTGTGCGTGAGAAACTGTCCATGTGAGTGTGTCGGATAAATTCCTACCGCACAGGGGATTCGTAAGGTGACCCCAAACTCCCAGTCAGGTGCAGAGCTGAGCATAAAGGGGGAATTTGTGCGTGTAAGGCGGGAATGTGACTGGGAAAGCACAGGACCTAAATCTATAGTGGACAGCTGCTCATGTGTGTGGGAGGGGGTGTATTCTGTGTGAACGTGGCCATCACAGCATTGTGGTGAACGAGAGGCTTCTGTGATTACTGTTTGCATTTTCTCATTCTGAAATGAATTTTATAGCCTGTTCAAATGATGGTGACAAACTTGTGGATTACTGAGTGAAAACTGATGCTATTACACTACAAGACTTCTGCCCTTGCCATGCAACGGATTTCCTATTAGGCATACAGCCTTGGTTAGCTGGCTGCAAATGTTCATAGTGGCACTGTTCATGCTGTATGCATGCTGTTTTGTGCAGGTGTGGAGTGCTGAACAGCCCAAACATATTCAAGAGATTCACCCTTGGAGGAGCCAAGGCAAAGGAGTCGTGGTCAGGGTGAAGAGAGACTGGATCATCCCTCCAATCAGAGTTCTGGAAAACAGCAAGCAGGTTCCAGAAAACCTGGTCCAGGTAATATATTGGTTAGAAACAGCTGTTAAATTCTGAATATGTTTAATAAGTTTCTTTCCCAATAACCTCCTTTATCATAGTCACTATTTTCACTCACTGCACGTACTACTATACAGGGCAATATTACACACAAAGTGGAAATGAAATGACCTGAAACAATAGAGAAGCCAGGTAAAATGCATGAAATATATATCGAGATTGATAAATCAAAGCCCCCTCAACCCCCAATATCCACCAACTGATAGCCCTTGAGGTTGCAAAGACCGCCAACATGATCTCCTCTCTCCAACCAGATTAAGTCGGACAAAATCTTCACAGGCGAGGTGATCTACAAATTAGAGGGTCCAGGTGTGGATCAGGCACCCAAGAATTTCTTTGAGATTGATGACAAAACAGGAGTCATCAGAAGCAAGTGTCCACTGGACAGAGAGAAATACAAAAGCTTCACGGTAAGGAATTATTTATGACCGTGACATGAAAAAGAAATCACCTGCACACTTTTAGCTGTTGCTGCCATCAATCCTGTATATCATCCACCAAAACATGATACAGATTTCACAATTGAATTTGGGGCTTTCCTCACTCATCTTTGCTCACTGTCCCCTAAATATTGTATTGTTTAATCGATACACTCTCACAAAGGATTTTACTTCATGCCTGGACAATATTGTTTTTCAGCAACTATATTGACTTCTGAACACACTCTAAAGAACATACAGCGGCTGAAATTAGTATTTAAAACATCACCATTTTTCTCACTAAATATATTTCCAAAAGTTCTATTGACATGAAAATTTCACCAGATGCTGGGAACAACCGAAGTAATCACTACATACAAAGAAAGTACAACAAATAAGCTCAGAAATTAAGTTGTGTGTGATAATGTGTAATGAGACAGGGAAAAAATATTGAACACGACAACTGGCATTTATTTAATACTTTGTACAAAAACCTTTGTTTGCAATGACGGGTTCAAGATGCCTCCCGTAAGGAGAAACTAGTCGCATGCATTGCTCTGGTGTGATTTTGGCCCATTCATCCACACAAGAAGTCTTCAAATCTTGAAGGTTCCGGGGGCTTCTTTTCTGGACCTTGAGTTTCAGTTCTTTCCATAGATTTTCAATTAGGTTCAAATCAGGTGATTGGCTGGGTCATTCTAGCAGCTTTATTTTTTATTTGATAAAATTGTTCCCCTGTGATTGACTGGCAACCAGTTCAGGGTGTACCCCGCCTCCTGCCGGATGACAGCTGGGATAGGTTCCAGCACGCCCGCGACCCTAGTGAGGAGAAGCGGCTCAGAAAATGGATGGATGGATGAAAATTGTTCCCTTGGCAGTATGTTTTGGATCATCCTGCTGAAATGTCAACTCTCGTTTTATTTTCATCATTCTCGTAGATGGCAGCAGATTGTTGTCAAGAATGTTCATCCATCCATCCAATTTATGAGCCGCTTCTCCTCACTATGGTCGCGGGTATGCTGGAGCCTATCCCAGCTATCATCGGGCAGGAGACGGGGTGCACCCTGAACTGGTTGCCAGCCAATCGCAGGGCACATATAAACAAACAACCATTCGTACACACATTCACACCTATGGGCAATTTAGAGTCCTCAATCAACCTACCTCACATGTTTTTGGGATGTGGGAGGAAACCGGAGTGCCCGGAGAAAACCCATCCAGGCACGGGGAGAACATGCAAACTCCACACAGGCGGGGCCGGGGATTGAACCCCTGTCCTCAGAACTGTGAGGCAGACGCTCTAACCAGTCGTCCACCGTGCCGCCTATACATCCATCCATCCATTTTCTGAGCCGCTTATCCTCACAAGGGTCGCGGGCGTGCTGAAGCCTATTCCAGCTAATATCGGGCAGGAGGCGGGGTACACCCT